>NC_142155.1:3503333-3806363 GCF_024610735.1 Ursus americanus | reverse complement strand
AGTTAGAGAAAGAGAAACATGAGCAATGGGACTGTCGAAGATGACTTGGATGCCCAAGTGATGCTGACAGCTCTGCTTTTACGTTGGGCAGTTCCTTCAGATTAAATACAAAAAGAAGACGTGTAACAGTAAAAGTACCAAGGACAGCATATTGTGCTATTCTTCATCTGTGAAAGCTCCTTGATCTTTCTAGGAGGTATGTTTCATTCTTTGAACTGCAATTGCCCATATTTCTCCAAATGTCCTTTTGGCAAAAATGTCTATGCTTTAGGATTATATCTCTTTATGATTACACAACAAATACTTACTCAATTATAAATAAATGGATGGTGAATTGATTTTTCCCAGAAAACAAAGCATCGAATTACTTGTTTGTAATTCCTTTTTTTTTTTAGAAAGAAATTTGGTAAAGAATGACTCATCGTAGTGGGTTTTGTTTTAAAATCAGTCTTTTCTCCAATGCTTTTATTCTTTCCTGTATATTTTCAAATTTGTTTGCTTTCATAGATAATAACTACCAGAAGACTAAAAATGTGAAAACAATTTATAGTTTTCTAAAATTTCTTGGTGTTCACACTAACATGCAGCATTATATTTGCAGAGCAGTTAATATCACTCAATAAACAGCAAATCAACAGATTTTGCCCTTAATGATACATCTGTCCTCAAGCAACTCTGCAACCTTAGTGCTTTTTAGTGTATGAAAATGAAAAAAAAAAGTCCTAGAGAATTATTTTTATAGTTTGAACAAATGCAATTTTGATGTGTAATAAGTCTAACTCATACAGACTGTTGACAGTTTTGTCTGCTCACTACTCTTGCTTCTCATGGCAACAGCATCTCCTTCTGTTTGGAAATTATTTTTTCCCTGTCTGTTCCAGCCCTAGTTTTCTGACCTAATGTTTGGATAGTTATGAGCCAACTTGGGCTTATCAATGCCCTTTCTTGGGATATTTCTAAATGAAGCTGAGAGGTAGTATTTTCCTACCATGGACCATGTCTCAGTCACATGGAGGTGCCAGGCTAAATGACAAAGCTGAAACCCGAAGGAAAATAGAAATGACAGACCAAGAAGGAGTCCTGATGTCATTCAAATTCTTCGTTTCTACTTCCCCAAGACCAGGCACTCTTCGTTCTTATAATGATTTGGTGACGTGAACCAAAAAATTCCTTTATTATTTGCATTACTTTGAATTGTATTTCTATTGTTCCAATCAAAGTAGAGTTAAATCAAATGCTAGAGGGTATTCATCTTGGTCATTTTTGGCTCTAGCAATAGCAAATATAACCGAAGCTACGAATGGAACATTGGCTGAATATTCCTATTGAGAATGCTTTTCTCCAGCCAAGTATGAATAGCCACCATACATGACTGCAAAGTGAGAATTTGGACATTTTCTCTTTTATGTCCTCCTGGCAGAAAAAAAATCATAAAAACCAAAAGGAGATAAATTTTCATGTGGGGCAAAAGTGGATTAAAGGTAGTAGTTAATACAACAAGGAAAAAACTAGTAGTATTTCTGGAAATATTAAACAGGCATATTTTAATTATGGCATCTAAAAAATAGTGGTGCAAGTTAGGAGAAGTGTTAGCTTGTCCTCATAAATTGTCTACATGAATTTCTCACTTGGTTTAAATGTCATGGTGTTTTAGATGACTTCCGCCTGTGGTATTTTGAGTGCGGAAGATAGCAAAGGTCATGACCACTTGTGGTCAATAAACAGTTTTGTTCCACCCTCTCCCAGAGCAAGAAGATTTAGGCTGGTTATTAATTCAGGTGGCCTGGCTAAAATCCATCTTCAGTAATTACGTTTCTGTCTACGTAAAATTGATAATGCAGTTTCAGCGAGAGAACTTATTCATGGTTGTCATCGGTTTAAAAAGAAAAAAAAAGAACAGAAATGCAATATCAACAAACACTGTATTATGCTCTAAAAAGAACAAAGGTTTCATTTTGCTCCAGTGTGAATGCTCTTGAAGACTAAAATAACTAAGCAGATAACATTTCCTCTATGTCACCAGCTAGTACACTTTAAGCAACAAGAAATCTCTCAGACCTTTAAACATTCTGTGAAGTAATTTATATGAAAGTATCTTAGAAAGTCTACTCTAATCTCTCTCTTATCCATTTACCTTTCTACTCCCAATCTCTGCTCAACTTTCACTTGTTCTCTGAAGCCTTTGGTGCCCCACCTCCCATTTGCTAAGTTACATTAGGCCCCATTTTCCACTGCCCCGGAACACTTCAGTTATAGTGCGTGCTGTGCTATCCCTGCTTTTTGTTGAACTGTTAGGTCATGGAAATGGGAACCCATGTATTACCCTTCTTTGTATACCCCAATTTAGCACCATGCCTTATATATGCTCTACTCAAGTATGCAATAAAGGTTTGTTGAACACATGAATATAAAATCAACATTTCCTGAACATTTAAATGGAAACTAAAATAATCCCCTTGAAGAACAAATCTAGTACTATACAATATATGTAAACGGATTAAGACTTTGCATCCAGCAAGAAAAGATGAAAATGGAGGATTTGGAGAGTTATGGTGCCCAGTGTCCTAAAAAGACACCATAGTCCTATTTGTCAAATGATGAGCCTGGGGTGTGCTGCAGCTGGTCACCACTTCAAGCTGATATGCATGCTTTTGTCACATCCGTGGAGATGGCTTTAACTTAGGAGAGGATACATCTTCTGAGAAGAAGAAATGGACAGAGTATCAAGGCCTGGTCAAATGGACTGGGGTTACAGATGGGGCTCTTGTCCCATGAGGGGCAGGAAATCAGGTGACTAATGAGGAGAAAACAGAATGAGGTCACACAGAATGTACCTAGCCTTGGTGTCCCAAGCAACACCAGGAATAGGGATTCTGAGGATTACAAAGCATTAGATATACTATCCCATTGTAAGCCTTTATAGCAATTCATCCAAACCAGTCCCATATTGATAGACAATTAGGGTGCATCCGGTATTTTCTATTGCTGCAATGAGAAACTGATGTATAAATGTGTATATGATTGCTATAAATTCCAAAAGGAGAATTGCTGGGTCAAAGTGTTAGTTTTGGTAGTTATTGTCAGATTATTATCCATGTGATTTGTACCTATCATATTCTCAACAATAATATCTGACTGACTTTTTCACACACCTTTATCAATCCACTTTATTATTCCTTTTTGATCTTTGCTGATCTGTTAGGTGAGAAAAATTTTTGATAGAGTTTTAATCTGCATTTCTATAAGAGTGGTATTTGCATCATTTCATATGCTTAAGAGCTGTGTTTCTTTTTTATGTACTGTCTTTATCCATTACTTATTTTCCATTGAATGTGTGATATTTCTGTTATCGACTTATAAATACTCTATAAGGGAAATAAAACTTCATTGTGAGCTGCAAATATTTGTTCACAGTTTATTGTTTTCTTTAAACTTTATTTTGTTTTTAATTATACAAACCTTTTTTTAGTCTTACGTAAACAAGTACACAATCTTCTCTTTTCTAGCATTAAATTTTTATGTATCACTTGGAAAAGACTTTCTCAATTAAGAATTATAAAACCTGCTTGTGTTCAAATCTTAGTTTTCCTCTAACTACCTGTATACATCACTTAATTGCTCTGGGCCTATTCTTTTTTCTATGAGATGGAATATCGATACCACCTAATTCATAGGGTTGCTGTGAGGACTGCATAAGATAATAGCTATAATGTAACAACTAACAAAATGTTTAGCTTATATTAACAAGGTAATAACAAGAGTAATAATAATAAGTAGTTGTTTTGTTGTTGTTGAATGAAATGAGTGCTGAACAAATTACCTTTTTTTTTTCTAAAGAATCCCCCCTCCTTTTTTTCCCCCTATTTCTTACATTGGTAAATGGAGACAATATTAAGCCAATCCTCCTATGTGGAAAATTAACCTCATCAGTCCTCTCTAAAATCCTTATTGAACATAAACAAAGTCAAAACTAAAATGAAGCTTTAGGAGTTGACATAAGAAGTGAATGTTACTGAACAACTTACTCTGTTATTGTAAACAAGCTTGCCTAGAACCAAACTACTGATGGATGCTGAAACTCTCCAGATTTTGTTGAACGTATCTGTTTGTATGGGCAGCTGCTGTGTTGATTTCAGAGTAGTTAGACTTATTTATGATTGCCATAGAAACGACATGAAGATGCATTTTCCACCAAACACACCTAGCAACTCTGTGGATGTCTGTATATTCAATTTATCCATGGTTACCCTGGGGATTGCTCAGAATATGAATGTCCCTACCATTTTTTTCAAGCTCACAATTGTAAACTAACATCTTGGTGATTTTGTTTCCCTGCCAACAAGAGAAGGTGCTTCCCATGGTTACATCGCAGTACTACTGGAATAGACTAGAAATCAAATGTCTATCTAAAATAAATGTAGTAATTCAGAACCCCTTGTATTGTTATATTGTATGTGGAGAAACAGTTTGTTCCAAATTAAGTTCTAATATTTATTGAAGATTTCAACATTTCACATATGTTACATATAAAAACTTTAGTATTCCATTTTTCTTATAAATATGTTAATTGCTCTCCAAATACCACAAAATCTCATGAGCTCATTATAATCAGTAAGCCAGTACAAAACATCATCATCATCTTCTAATACACTAACTCCATCCTGCAAAGATTCAATTAAGTCAAAAAGAGTTTGTTAAATTAATCTCTGTGATAATAGATTCTTTTACTGCAACATTTGTTTCATGAACAATCTCTCCTCCTCCATTGGTGCTCTACAAAGAGAAAATGTTAAATTTGTAAAGCAGGGTAGGTCATATTGTAGAGAGTTGAAATAATAGAATTCTAGACTTTGGATCTTAGGAAGACTTTAAAAATGAATTTGTCTTCCTTTCATCTGCAAGTTAACTTGACTAGGATCATCCAATTAGCAGGACCAGAGTTGGTCTAAATTCAAGGAGACTAAACTGATATTCACTCAACAGACATTTAACAACTAGTATAGACTTGACAAGCCTTGGGTCCCTAGACTATAAAGATATATAGACATAGCTTCTGTCCTCAAGAAATTCACATTATTGTAAAGAAAAGGTCAGAATTTTTAGATTTTCTATTCCCTTTCCTTCTCTTTAGGTTGATCAAAGTACTTTATTTTCTAACTGTCTAAATCATGGGTAGAACTTGGGTGTAGGCAAATTAGCAAGTATAACTTGGATATAGGTAAAATAACAAAAGCATAGAAAGTAACTGGAAGGAAGAGTCTGAATGAACTAATGAATACAGTTGAGAAAGAAAGATCCCAGAAAAGAGGAGAGTAGATACATTTATTACACAGATTTTGACATGACAAGGAAAGAAAAGCTGATGAGACATCTGGCAGGGTGTGAATTGGCTAAGGAAAAATACTATGACCCTAACCTGAAATGAGGAAACAAAAAGGCGAAGAAGGAACAGTGTAAATTATTTCAATCAGAGTTGGACTAGAAAAAGAACGTTCAATAAGCACCCATTCAATAATCATTTAGTTGATACCTAATATGTGCATTTAAACTCAGGAATATGGTATTGTAGAAAGAACCAAAGAGGTCAGATTCCATTTTACAAGTGGCCAGCTATGTGACAAGCACTCTGGTAGGTGCTAAGGATATGGAGTTAAGCCAGCTTGCCTGGCTTCTGTCCCAGGAACTTTATTGGAGGGCACAGGCAAAAAAACAAAACAAAACAAAAAACAGGTAATTCTACAATGCAATATGTGCTTTCAGAGGAGAAGGCCAGTTTTCTGTGGGTCACTGAGGAAAACTTACTCCACACAGAAGAATAGTTTATAAAGCTTCAGAGGTAAAGGGATTATATTACACACTTTAGAAATGAAAAATTAAAAGTTGATATAGACTATAAAGAGAAGGTAATGTGAGAGGAAGCTGCCTGAATCGCATCATTCAGGACTTTGTAAACTCTGAAAAAGAGTTGGATTGTATCAGAGGTCAGTGGGGAGACATTCAGAGGTTTTAGTTGGGGGACTGATGGGAGTAGATGTGCTCTTTAGAATCACTCTGGCTTCAGTGTGACTATCTGAAGAAGGGCAATACTAGATGCATAAAAAGGGCTTTAACTATAATTCTGGCAGGAAATTACAATGACTTGTACTAGTGAATGGTTGTAGGATGAAGAGCAATTTCTCACAGGATAATTGGCTGGAGTGTGATACCATTCCCTGAGGGCAAAGAATGAAAAATCAGCTGTGCTGGAGCAGATATTAAATTAAGTTTTGGAGAGACTGCACTGAAGTGTTCTTGGTCTTCCAGATAGAGAGATCTAGAAGCAGAATGCACAGGTTTTATATAGGGTGAGGATTTGAGAATAGTCTCTATTTAAATGCTCATTTAAGTCCAAAATAAGAGATCACATAAGCAAAGAGTATGGAGTGAAGAGAAAGAAAAGAACCAAGATAGCACTCCAAGAATGCTTATGTTAAGGATATGGAGAGGGGAAGAAAAGACTGATTAGAATACCAAAGAATGATGATAAAGGTGAGAGTTGGGGAATCAGAGAATGTAGAAATGTGATTCTCAGTGGAGGAGAAAGTTGACATTAGCAGGAGGAGGAATGTGAAAATGAAAAATAAGAGATATTTTTAGAAGATGATTATCCTTACATACTCAAGAGAGGGACCCACTACAACAAAGAACCTGGAGCTATAAAAAGAAGGAGTGGTGGTGGTAGAGTTGGTGATTGATTGCGTTAACTTATTCAAATAGATGGAGAAGTTGGGAGCCACAGCACAGGGGAGTTCAATTTGTAAAGGAGAAATCATGCTACTTTCTTTGCAAAATGCCCAAAGAGAAGTAAAAAAGGTAGATAGGTAGAGGTAATTTGTGGTTGTAACTGTGAGAAGGTGAGAGAATTCTAATCTTATGTCTACTACAGTCTCTTTCTATTAAGGGGCAAGGTCATCTGCTATGAGTGAAGTGGATGTGATGGGTTCAGAGGTTGGGGAAGAATGGGAGATCTGAAATTGCCACTAGGGAAAACTGAGAAAGACTTCACGAAAAATATAAACTATTGCTGACCAGCACTGAAGGCCTAGTCAAAGTTGGAGGGCAGCTATTTTCAGTGGCTCAAATATGCCTAGTTGAGTGAATTCCTCAGCAGCATTCAGAATCACAGGATAATCAGATGGATGTAGGTTTGTAATTTAGCCAGGCATATACCACAGATGTACTACGAGGTAAATTAGTGAAGCAAATATCTTGACCTGAACGTGTTTTAAGTGATGGGCTATTAAATCTAAGTTCTTTACAGATGGAAGTGAATCCAAGAAGACATTGATAACTTTAGGGAGAAAAGTAGGAGCGAGAGACCCTGTGAGGAGAAAGAACAAGTATAGAGAAAGAGATGGGGGTGCCTGGGTGGCTCAGTCAGTTGAGTGTCCAACTCTTGATTTAAGCTCAAGTCATGATCTTGGGATTCTGGGATCGAACTCTGAATCAGGCTCCATGCTCAATGCAGAGTCTCCTTGAGAGTCTCCCTCTCCTTTCCATCCACCATTTCCCTCACTTGCATGCATGCTCTCTCTCTGTCTCTGAAAGGAAGGAAAGGAAAGGAAAGGAAAGGAAAGGAAAGGAAAGGAAAGGAAAGGAAAGGAAAGGAAAGGAAAGGAAAGGAAGAAAGAAAGAAAAAGAAAGAAAGAAGAAAGAAAGAAAGAAAGAAAGAAAGAAAGAAAGAAAGAAAGAGAAAGAAAGAAAGAAAGAAAGAAAGAAAGAAAGAAAGAAAGAAAGAAAGAAAGAGAGATGTAGTGAACAGGCAGAAAGGTTATGGGGTCTGTTGATTAAAAAAACAAAAACAAAAACAAAACACCCAATCATATCTATGTAAATGGTGGCATATTACACAGTTAAGAATATTTGACTTTATATCCAAAGATGTGATAGAGATTATAATCCATAGGAGAGATATGAATAGATCAGAAGTAGAAATAAATGTATTTACATAGAAAAATTTACTTAATAATGGTTTTCTTTGTAATTTACTTTAAAATTTTGAGGTTTCCTCAAAACAAAGGATCATAAGGGAAGAGAGGAAACAATAAAAGAAGTTGAAACCAATAAGCGAGACAAACCATAAGAAACTCTTAATCACAGGAAAGAAACTGAGGGTTGCTGGAGGGGTGGGGGCAAGGGGGAGGAGGTAACTGGGTGATGGACATTAAGGAGGGCATGTGATGTAATGAGCTCAGGATATTATATAAGACTGATGAATCACTGAAGTCTACCTCTACCATATAATACATTATATGTTAATGAATTGAATTTAAATTGAAAAAACCAAAACCACGAAACAAAACAACAAAAAATTTTTGAGTTTTCCTCCTGAAAAATTGCATGACAAACTGTCCATACTCCTTTAAAAATTTTTCCAAGTTTTTAAATTGTTTTCATCTTTTACTTAAAGGTCATACCTATAAGGAGGTGTTACGGCAAGGGGTGGAAGGAAAATCAGTGATTATGATGAGGAAGAAGACTTCATTGAGTTATTTCTCAACATGTGGATCCCTTCATGAATGTGAAAAGAGAATCAGAACACTAACAAGAATTTTGGCACCTTACAAGCACTTTGAAAAGTGTGGTAACACCTAACCAATTGCTTTCAGTTTTTTATATATATTTCACAAAATCCAATTTGTTTGTAATGATTTTCTGTATGGTGGAAGATTGCTATTGCTACTGACATCCATCAGTATCTGCTTATTTGACACTAATAGAAAAAGGATCAGGACATTAAATACAGGACAATTTATTTATCCATCTTACCACTGGTAGACATTTGGTGTGTTTCAAGTGGGAGGTTGTTAAACTACAGTGTGGCTATGGACATTATCTTATATGCATACAAGCAAGATTTTCCCTGGAGTAAATTTTTAAGAGGGATGATACTCCATTGGGGGAATAAACACGATCAGCTTTTTAGTTAATGTCAAACAGTTTTCCATATAGTTGCATGAATTTATACCCTCAACAGTGAATGAAGGCTCCTATTGCTCCTTACTCTTGGGAATCCAGGGTTTTAATTCGAGACATGAATCTGAACTTCCATCCTCCTAGAACTGAAGATGTACCCTGTGACTTCTTTGTAGTTGACAATTTAAAACACAGCTTCTAGTCTCTAGGGTTGGTGGTGCCTCAAGCAAAAGCAGATTATAACACTGGTTTACCTCTATGGTGTCATGCTTTCTTGTAATTTTTGGTCTCCTGTCACCTTACAGACAGCCCAAGCAGGCTTTGTGAAAGTTTTTAGTGTTGCTTGTTTGTTTTTAATACAGAGTTTTAGGTGTTCTGGATGAGAAAATAAATAAATAAAATAATGATTAACAGAAATACGAAGGACCATGAGAGACCACTCTCAATAACTATATGCCTATAGACTGGATAATCTAGAAGAAATGAATATATTCCTAGAAAAATATAACTTACCAAAACTGAATCATGAAGAAATAGAAAATCTAAAGAGACCAAAGTGAGTAAGGAGATTGAATCAGTAATCAAAATCCTCCCAACAAGGAAAAGCCCAGGACCAAATAGTTTCATGGATGAATCTTATTAAATTTTTGAAGAAGAATTTACGCCAATCCTTCTTAAACTCTTCCAAAAAATTAAAGAGGAAGGAATACTCCCAAACTCATTTTATGAAGCCAGGGTTTTTCTGATGCCAAGGGCAGATAAGGACACTACAAGAAAAAAACAAACAAAAGAACAGATAACTATAGGCCCATATCAATGATTAATATAGATGCAAAAACTCTCAACCAAATACTAGCAAGCCAAATTCAACAGCATATTACAAGGATCATACACCATGATCAAGTGGGATCCATCATGGGAATGCAAGGATGGTTCAACACATGCAAATCAATAAATGGGATTCATGACATTAATAGAATAAAAAATAAAAATTATATGATCATCTCAATAGATGCAGAAAAGACATTTGATAAAATTCAATATCCATTCATGATAAAGCCTCTCAACAAACTGAGTATAGAAGGAGCATACCTCAACATAATAAAGGCTGTAAATGACAAGCTCATACAGCTAACATCATACTCAATGGTATAATGTTGAAAGCTTTTCCTCTAAGATCAAGAACAAAACAAGGGAGCCCACACTCACTCTCCTATTTAACACAGTATTGAAAGCCCTAGTCAGAGCAATCAAGCAAGAAAAAGAAAAGTCACCTGAATTGTGAAGGAAGAAGTAAAATTGGCCTATTTGCAGATAAAATGATTTTATACGAGTCCTAAAGACTTCACCAAAACATTAACGTATTCTGTAAAGGTGTAGGATACAAAATCAACATACAAAAATCAATTAAGTTTCCATGTACTAACAATGAATTATCTGGAAAATAATTTTTTTAAAAGATTTATTTATTTATTTTAGAGAGAGAGCATGAGCAGGATGGGAAGAGGGAGAGGAAGAGAGACTCCCAAGCAGACTGAGGAAGAGAGAATCCCAAGCCCTCTGTGCTAAGCATGGAGCCCGTTGCAGGGCTTGATCTCACAACCATGAGATCACGACCCGAGCCAAAACTAAGAGTTGGATGCTTAACCAACTATGCCATCCAGGCACCCCTGGAAAAGAAACTTTTAAAAATCATTTATAATAGCATCAAAAACAAAAACTTAAGAGTAAATTTAATCAAGGAGATGGAAGATCTGTACACTGAAAGCTATAAAATATTCATGAAAGAAACTGAAAAAGATGCAAATAAATGGAAAGATATCCTGTGTTCATGGAACAGAAGAATTCATATTGTAAAATATCCATGCTACCCAAAGTCATCTATACATTCAGTGCAATCACTATCAAAATTCCAATGATATTTTTTACAGAAATAGAAAAAACAGTCCCAAAGTTCATTTGGAACTTCAAAAGACCCTGAGTAGACAAAGCAATTCTGAGAATGAACAAGTATGAAGGCAAAATACTAGCTGATTTCAAACTATATTACAAAGCTACAGAAATCAAAACAGTATGGTATTGGCATTAAAGTAAATCAGACAGAAAAAAACAAAATACTGCATGATCTCACTTCCGTGTGGAATACGAATAAATCAAACTCTTAGAAACAGAAAACAGATGGGTGGATGCCACGGGCAGGCATAGGAGGTAGGGGAAATGGGTAAAGGTGGTCAAAAAGCATAAACTTCCAGTTACCAGATAATCAAGTTCTGGGAATTTGACATACAGCACGACTACTATAGTTAACAATGATGCATTGTGTATTTGAAAATTGCCAAGAGAACAGATCTTAAAAGTTCTCATCACAAGGAAAACACTGTAATTATGTAAACTGATGGATATTAATTCAACTTTTTCTTATAATAATTTTATAACATATATCTTTAAAATCATTATTTTATATACCTTAAACAATGTTATATGTCAATTATATTTCAATAAAACTGGGGGAAAAAAATCTTCCAGGTAACTTTCAGTTCAGTCAAGATTGAGAACCATATTCAATGCCTGTGACCACCTCATCCTACTTCATCGTTCTCCATTGCATCTGGCATTATGCTTTATTTACCTCTATCTAAAATATTTTATTTTTATAATAAAAAATATATTTATTTTCATTTGTGTGTTTATTTTGTATTTCTGCCCCTTGTAATACATGATACATGAGAGAGAGTACTTATCTCATTATTCATTTCTTTTATTCCCAGTGCCTGGGGCAATAAACAACAGCAGGTACTCAATGAATATTTGTTGAATGAAGGAATGGGGAAATATAGTATATGTTAACCAATATTTCATGAATAAATAAGTGAATAAATGAACTGCCCTTGTGTCACTGAACAACTAACTCATGTTATTTCTTCTGTAGACCTTCGGGATGTTGCCATTTAAAATTAATCTCTTTCTGTACTACTATTCTTTGGCACTATTTTTTTTTTTTATTCCCCAAGAAGTGATTCAATTTGTACTATGTCTTTCAAAATATCTACCCATTGTGTGTTTTACAAAGTAGTCAACATGTTGCTTTGAATTTAATTGTATGTTACATTCAACTTAACTGGTATCTCCCAAAATGAATTTGGAAATTCAAGTTAAATATTGATGTAGTTCTAAAACTTACAGACAATGCTAAAGATAACACCGGGTCAAAAACATTCTCATGCGAAATGTGACCAGCTTACGATAAATAAACCAGGGAAATCTAAGGTATTAACATATCTTAAGAAAAAGACATTGAAGAAGAGAGCTTTCCATTATTATATAATGTGATTGCATTGGATTCATGAACCAGATTCATGATACTTCTCTAGGAGCTGTGTCGCTTCATTTCAGAGAAACTGTAGGACTCTGGAAAATACTATACAGTTGGGTGATAGAGCCATGCAGTAATAGCAGCATGTGACTTGTACAAACTGAACGACCATGAGAAAAATCACTCAATCTTTACCTAATCCAGTCTCCTGAGTGGTTTGTCTCACGGGATTTTTGAAGACTAACATAGATTAATGCATATGTGTGAAAACGCTTGCAACTGCTAAGGTGATGTGTTTAAAGTATTAATGAAACTGAAATAAAAAATAAAGATGTATTTTATATCTTCAAATATATGTTGCCATATATCAACATATATGTCAAATATATGTTGATGATTTTTTTAGATGGGCCTTATTTCAAGAATATTTATAGAATATATTACAATATCAATGTATAAAAGTAATGCATGCTACACGTGATACCAAACACGATTTAGATAATATACAAATTTCTTCATTCGATCCTGTGGTGTGGTTAACATTATAATCATAGATCACATTTTATAGAAGAAGACATTGAAGTTTAGAAAACTGCAATGACTTAATAAAGACATTCAGCTGGGATTTGATTCTGGATCTGCTTAGTAAATCTGCAGCGCCACAGGCAACACCCAAAGGAGGGCTTAGTAATGACATTTTAGAACAGAGCTCACTGGTATTTGATGGTACTGTTTCAGTAAGAACACTTTCAACTGATACCCGATTTACAAAGATACTTTAAGTAACGATGATAAACTAGAAGTCATCGTAAATATTGATATAATCATAAGTCTCTCTAAAAATACAAATTAAACTCAGTATAATACAAAATAAGCTCAAATCAAGAATACTCTGTTAATGCATTGTGATTCATCGTAGGTTTTCTATTAGATAAATTTATACAAATTATATTCGGTACGTCCCATCCAGGATTATCATGGCAAAAACCAAACTCGGACAATCCTGAATCATTAAGAGTGCCCTGGTTTGTTCTCGTCCCTGTGTACAGTCTGTGCCCTTGAAGAGGGTCTGGTGAGTTTAGGAGTCTCCTGGTGGCATCTTCCAGGCATGGTGACCTGTGATGATGATTTCATTAAAAGCAGCTTCATTATTTATCCACTGAAGACTCTCCCAGGTCAAGTAATGTCTAATGCCACTTCACATTTATGTATGTAAAAGAAGTCCTCATAAACCCCAGTGTTCTTTTTTTTTTTCCTGTAAATTGCCTTAATTGGGGTAGGTAACCACAAAGATAATTTTGATCACTTGATTACAGACTTGTGTTCCATAAAATCAGATTTTTCAGACAGCATGTAGCATGTTTACTATTTTGGTATTTTCTATAATAAAAATGTTCTCACTTAAAAACCAACGGTAATTGTTATATGAGATAAATACAAATTTAAAGCACAGATTAATTTAGGGCAATATTACATATAATACACATAACGTAATCTTGCAATACCCTCAGGCTTGTGTTGACTTAGCAGAGTCTAAATCTTCTGAGTGAGAAACCTCCCCTAGGCAACTGCTACTCTAGGTCCCCAAACCATTTTTTATCTAGAACCAAAGGACAGTTTTACTCTTTCCTTATTAGCCACATTGCTTTGCTTAAGCTGGTATCAAATGATGAGAAATAACATATTCTCTATTCAGTATCAACATAATAGCAGTGTACCTAACATTTCTTTAATATGGACATCACCTTTCTCCCCCCCATGCCTCTGCTCTAGTCCCATTAAGAGCTGCCAGTGACCATCTTGAGGTTATGTTTGGAAATGCAGCCCTTCAGTGGAAAGTAGAATCCAAATACAGAGAAGGAGATCGGATAAATTCCTTTTTTTTCTTCTAATTTTGCAAACGTGAGCTGTGTTCCACCACTGTTAAAGGGAAGAATTCTAATGAGTACATATTCCTAACATTCTTCATCAGCTATAAATTTCTCTTTGGATCCATTTACTATCTTTCTCTCCTAGGGCCAAATGGAAAGAGAAGCAGTTGTAGAGTTGAATGATCATGTGCTCCGTAGGTAAGCCCGCTCTCAACTGGTTCCCACCGCTAGGCTTTACGGTTACCTAATCCGGTTTGTCACAAAGATTGGTGAGCCAAGCTGTGTTATGGTTGGGCCAATATACTGCTCCTTCCAGCCTGGGTGCCCCTGGTTGGAAGCTGCCGCTCCTGGAGATGCTCCAGCCCTGTCTCCAGGTGTGCCGTAGGAAGATGACAGCTTTCTGTGTGAGCTGTGATGTGAGGAAAAGGTTGTGCGCATTGAGCTAGACCTTATGTCATTCTTTTTTTTTTTTTTTAATGATTTTTTTATTATATTATGTTAGTCATCATACAGTACATCCCCGGTTTCCGATGTAAGGCTCGATGATTCATTAGTTGTGTATAACACCCAGTGCACCATGCAATACGTGCCCTCCTTACTACCCATCACCGGCCTATCCCATTCCCCCACCCCCTCCCCTCTGAAGCCCTCAGTTTGTTTCTCAGAGTCCATAGTCTCTCATGCTTCATTCCCCCTTCTGATTACCCCCCCTTTCTTTATCCCTTTCTTCCCCTACCGATCATCCTAGTTCTTATGTTCCATAGATGAGAGAAATCATATGATAGTTGTCTTTCTCTGCTTGACTTATTTCACTTAGCATTATCTCCTCCAGTGCCGTCCATGTTGTAACAAATGTTGAGAACTTGTTCTTTCTGATAGCTGAGTAATATTCCATTGTATATATGGACCACAACTTCTTAATCCAGTCATCTGTTGAAGGGCATCTCGGCTCCTTCCACAATTTAGCTATTGTGGACATTGCTGCTATGAACATTGGGGTGCATATGGCCCTTCTCTTCACTACGTCTATATCTTTGGGGTAAATACCCAGTAGTGCAATGGCTGGATCATAGGGTAGCTCAATTTTTAACTTTTTAAGGGACCTACACACTGTTTTCCAGAGTGGCTGTACCAACTTGCATTCCCACCAACAATGTAGGAGGGATCCCCTTTCTCCACATCCTCTCCAACAATTGTTGGTTCTTGCCTTGTCTTATGTCATTCTTAACTTACTTAGAAGGCTGAACAAATTTTACAAATTAAACACAGGTTCCCGGGGATACTGATTCAGTAGGTCTGAGGTTGGATAATGCGTATTTTAAAAGAGCTCCCCAGACGATTCTGATTATCTTTCAGGTTTAAGAAACATTAGACTAAATAACCCTTCCAGATTATGAAATTAAATTATCCTAAGCCTGTTGAATTCTTTTATGGGGTTACATCACATGGGCACATCACGTTTTAGAAATAGTTTATGAGAAGCTGACAAGGTTGTTAAGAAGACGTGGTCGTGGCGATCCCTCCTTAGTTAACACCCACAGAAGAGCATCCCTGGTAGCCATGTGACTACTGGGGATGGCATTGTATTTGGCACTGTGTGCGTTACAAGAAGGATGCCGCAGGGAGTGGCTTCCCCATAGGGCCTCACTTAATGCCCTTCCTTGGATGAGGTATATTAGAAAGGAAGATGATGGAAGCAAGCAAAAGATAAAGAAAAATAAAAAATAAGAGTTGCTGGCTATTTTTACTTATAAACCTCAGGAAAAAGCATTCTAGTTATGGTATATATATATTTTTTGTCAAAGCATAAAGACAGAATTTGTCATATTTTACTAACGAATGAGTCCTTAGAGTTTCAGTCTTTACTAAAAGAGAAAAATATAACTCTGAAAAAATATTAGTTTCTTATATTATTTGAAAACTTTGATTTCTGAGATCAAGAAAATTGTGTCAGTGTTGAAGAGCTAGATTCAGCCTGACACATGAAATGTACAATGACAAGCCGCCTGAATGAAAGACCGCCATCTTGGCAAAAGAGTCAGTGTGATGCAAGATTACACACCAAAGCTCTTAGGGATGCCTTTTTTTTTGCTTTTTTAATAACTTCCTTTTGTCCAAATGGGTACTCCTGATGAAACACTGCCAAACAAGTTTATCTAAGGCAACATGGTATTGGAATGAGGTTGCAAGTTATCTTAAATGGCTCTCTTTAATCAAAACCTCAAGTTATCAGATTCAAGTGAACGTAATTCAGTTAGACTAAGTGCAAGTCAAAATATAACACCAATGAGAGATAATTAATTCCCCAGAGCAAGTACTTCGGGAGATGTCAAAGCATTTGTATTTGAACTCTATAAAAAGAAGGCAATAACTCTTGGTGTTTTCAATGCCTATGTTAATTGTTAATCAGAATCTCACAGTTTCACATAATGTTATTAATTGCTCAATGTTTAATGAAACATTAACAAAAACAACTTACTTCATTGTGCATATGCCACATGCTATATTTATGAAAACATATAATTAGTGAACTGAGAATCCTAATATGTCATAACTGCAGCAATGGTCAAGATATTAGCCCTTCAGTGATGTTTGATTTTATTGGATTAATAGTAATAATAATGCAAATAGATGACCTCGAAGGTCATGCTTTCCACCATAATAGCAAGGAAAAGCATACAAAAAAATACTGAAAAATCTGTTGGTAGGAAGCAAAAGCACACAAATAATGAACTCTTAAATTTCAGATTATATTAAGCCTTGGTATGAAGAAAGGAGGTAAGGATTAAAAAATTTAGTCTTGAGGTACAGTGTGTGACACTAAAAATAGGGTATTTCACTATGTAACCAATATTTTTAATTTTTAATATTTACAGAATATAAAAATGAAATGTGTAGACAATCTGGTAGGTGTTGTACAACAAATTTAGAATCCAGATATATTTAACTGCTTGACAAATGGGCTTTTGTCAATTAGGCATCACCTTAAGTAGGTGATTGATTTAACATTGCATCACCAATGATGGGTTAGGTTGACATCATGTGCTTCCTGAATTAATGCACTGAGAAAGATGGTGATACCACTTTGGTAGTGTTCCTGCCAAAAAGGTTTAACCTGATGTTAGTCATGAGGAAAAACTCAGACAAATACAAACAGCAAAACAAGTGCCCTAAAATCTTCAAAAATGTCACATCTTGAAGGACTTTAAAAAAAAAAAGTAGAATTCTGCTAGATGCAAGAAGACTAAAGAGAAATGATAATTTTGATCCTTGATTGGATCCTGAATTGGAAGGAAAAAGAAATAGATATAAGATACATTACTAGAATAAAAGTGTTATTGAATATAGATTGTAAAGGGTAATAGTATTGTATTAATTTTTATTGCACAAGTGTAATAATTATATTATGGTAATGTAGGAGAATTTGGGAAGGGGGAGGAGGATACACAATAAAGTATTTAGAGGTGCATTTCACGATGTCTAAAACTTTCAGCATCAGAGAAAATATGTGTATATATACTTTTGAATATATATGTGTGTATATATACATGTGTGCATATGTACACATATATGTATGTAGAGAGGGAGAGGGTATAGGGAGAGGGACAGAAAGAAGGAAGGAAGGGAGGATGGGAGGAAGGGAGGATAGGAAGGAAGGAAGGAAGGAAGGAAGGAAGGAAGGAAGGAAGGAAGGAAGGAAGGAAGGAAGGAAATGTGATGAAATATTAAGAATTGATGACCCTAGGTAAAAGGTGTGTGTGTGTTTATGGTGTACTTCTTACCTTTTTACCATAAGTTAAAATTTTTCAAAAAAAACCTGGGGCAAAGTGAGCTATTTTCTGTTTTACTTAATTCATACATTCAACTTTTTTAAATTAAAAAATGTTTCATTAAAAATAACTGACATACCACATTGCATTGTTTCCATTTCAGATGTACAATATAGTGATTTGGTGTTTGTATACAGTATGGTCACCGTAATAAGTCTAGTTGTCATCTATCACCATACAAATTTGTTACAGTATTATTGATGATATTCCCGATGCTACATACAGCCTGTGATTTATTTATTTTATAAGTGGAAGACTACACTTCTCAATTCCTGTCCCTATTTTGTCCATCCTCCCCACCCCTTCCTTCTGGTAACCATCAGTTTGATCTCTCCATCTATGAGTCTGTTTCTGTTTTGTTTGGTTTGTCTGTTGTTCTGTTGTTGTTGTTGTTGTTGTTGTTGTTGTTATTTTGTTTTTTGTTTTTTTAGATTCCACCTTATAAATGAAGTCAGATAGTATTTGTCTTTCTCTGCCTGACTTATTTCACTTAGCATAATGCCCTCTAAGTCCATCTATGTTGTCTCAAACGGCTGGGTAATATTCATTGCATATATATGTATACGTGTATATATACATACACAACATACAACCCAGCAATTGCACTTCTAGGTATTTAACTGGAGAAAAGGAAAACACTAAGTTGAGAAGACATATGCATCCCTATGTTCGTTGCAGCATTATTTACATTAGCTAAGATATGGAAGCAACAACAAACATTAACAGCATAAAAGATTTGATAATGATAACATGATCTGAGCTGCAAGAAGGGAAAGGGGTTTGAAGAGGATTGTAACACAGTGTAACTTGAGAGTCCAAGTTCAAGTTCCAGGTGAGCACTGGCCAACTGGGAGGTTATGGCTACCTATTTCATCTTTCTGACCATCTGCTTGCTCATGTCTAGCATGATGGAATCGGACCGAGATGAGTTCAGAAGTCACATATAATTCAGATTTAGTGATTCTCAGGAAGACTGACAGGAAAAAGACAATTCTATAAAGGACTTGAAAGTAATCAGCAAGCTATGTAAGATACTAGAAAATGCTATAACCCAGGAAATTGGCAGGACTGTCATGCTTAATCAGCTGGAAAACTGTGACATTTCTATTCTCCATAATGATTCCTCAAAGAAAAGCAAAAACTGGAGCTGGAACACCACTAATCTCATTAAATTGTCACTACCAGCATCTGGTAGAGTACCTGGTGCTGCCGGGATTTCTACAGAAATCTGAAAACAGAAAAAGTAACAAATTACTTAACAATTGACGTATTCAACCATCCACATATGGCTTGGAAACGCACATCAGTTGGACATTTGCACAAATAAAAGATGAACTGTGCTACTTGAAAATCATTGAGGCAGTTTTTTTTTTTTAATTCACTGTGGGAAAGATTTTTTTTTTTAAAGATTTTATTTATTTATTTGACAGAGAGAGACAGCCAGCGAGAGAGGGAACACAAGCAGGGGGAGTGGGAGAGGAAGAAGCAGGCTCATAGCGGAAGAGCCTGATGTGGGGCTGGATCCCAGAACGCCGGGATCACGCCCTGAGCCGAAGGCGGACACTTAACTGCTGTGCCACCCAGGTGCCCCTGTGGGAAAGATTTTTAACATAGAATGGACCATGTTCAACAGATCACACATATGAATTGCTGGCCAAGGATTCTTAATTGAAAAGTATGACAACTTCTTCATGTCCATTTCTTTCTGTTTATCAAATCCATTTTTGGGAAAATTTGAAAAGACTAATTGTTTTAAGACATTCTGAAATGCTGTAATTACCATAAGGAAATGTGGACATGAGAGCTAGAAAAAGGGGAGAGACTGACTGACTTAAAATCTATCAAAAAAGATAATTTTAATACTGTTCTTTCCCTATGAAAGGAGTCTTAATGTGCACAGTAAAGTCCAAGTTTCTTTCCTGGTACTTGAGTCTCTGCCGGTCTAGTCTTACTCTTTTTACTGTATGTTAAGCATACACATTATAGTTCTCGCCCAAAGTCATTCACGTGACACTCTGAGCTTATTATACTGTTAGCATTTCCTGGACAAACACTGTTACTTCATACTCATGACTTTGGAGAACACCCTTATCCTCATCTTTACCTCATGTGAGGTTATAATTACACCACCTCCATGAAACGTTCCCCTAGGAGGCAGTATGGTGCAGTGTTTACGAGGGCCTTTTAAATTCAGAAAAACCTGTGTGTGTGAACTTTCCAGTGGGAGAAGTCTTACTTAACCCCACTGAGCCTCATTTTAAAAGGTTTTTCATTTTTAAAAAATGATGTAACAGTAGTGCTTATAGCATAAAATTATTAATAAAATTAAATGAAAATTAAATGAAATAATGTGTATAAAATGTTTAGCACAGAGACTGCCCAAACAAAAGCATTCTCTGCTCTCTCTCCACAATTTCTCTCCTACTGCTACTTTTACTACTGTTTGTGATTCCAAACATTTTATTTGCCCTCCTATGGCACTAATCACATTCTGCCTATCACTCAGTAAGCTGAGCATTCTGTCCCCATCATTAGATTAGAACACAAAGAGTATGTTTCCCCTCTTTATCTACAGAACACGTAACAGTGCTTTATATAACACAGGTGCTTAACAAATATTCACTTAAATGGATTGAATTATTGAATTTTTTAACAGGAACACTTTATCTTTTCCTGTGATGTTAACATTGGATCTACTAAATTTATTATACTAACACTGAATATTCAAAAGAGACTATCCACGTTACAGTAAATCGACATCAGAGCAAATTACTTTTTGAGATTACTTAAAAATATGTCTTCAATATTGTATGTCTTATTTCAAGTCACAGCAAATTACAATTTTGTTAACTGTGTCCCAATAACTAGAGCCTGAAGAACTATCTTTAAATCTCCTTCGAGACTTCCATTCTTTCATCCACTCACCACACATTCTATCAAAATATTCGGGGGGAAAAGCCTACTAGGAAAGCCCTACCTGCCCATCACTTACTGATTTAATGATTCATCTTAGGAGGTTCTGATGAGTCAGAATAATTTGGTGAAACATCTTGTGTAATCATTGAAAATAAAACTCCAGTGTTCCAGAACGGACCCAGTTAAAAATGGCAATGACAAAGAAGCCACACAGCGTTCAGCTCAACCATCGAAACATGTTTGTTCATGAAGATACAATTAATTTTTTTTCCAACAAGATCACTCCTAAGTATTAGAGTTTTCATAAATAGAAATCGTAAATATGATAAAGGAGTTATCCCTTTGATTCTATGAACTGGTTTTTTTGTTTGTTTGTTTTTTTGGTTTTTTTGTCAAAAAGCTTGTGAAACACGCGATCCAGTCTCTGTACACATTCTCAGTATATACTACAGTATCTCACTTTCTTTCTCTCAATGCGCCCTCTACAATCAGCCAGGATTATATACTTATTTTATTTTCTCTAAACATATTCTTTCTCTCTTTCTCTCTCTCTTTCCTTTTGCTCAAGGTAAACTCCCTCATCTGACAATTATTTCCCTTATTCCAGGCTTGTCTTTCCACCAATACATGTCCTTTAAGACCTAGCTGAGGTCCAAATGGTCTCTCAGTATTACCAGGTTCCATTACACTTCTTTCTACATTTTGCACCTTGTGTATTACTCGGTATTAATATTTACTTGTTCATTTCAATATGTTCTGTTTCTGCTGTAAGTATGTTCAAATTGGTATTGTTTTATTCTTCACAGCTCCCAACTAAGGACCATGAGTATAGTCAGTATGAAATATATTTGTAGACAAGCACATAGAGAGGGCAGAATGTGTGAATATCGGGCTGGAGGAGTGCTCTGTGGCTTCTGGTCTAGTTTAGAGTAGAATTATAGATACGGGTTAAGAGTCTTATAGAAATAGAACAATGTAGGAAACTGAGGATGCATTTGTTGACTTTAATCTCTGTTCTTATGTTTCTGATGATGATTATTGTTTTTTAAAGGTAAGAGTCTGAGATGACAAGACACAATACAAATGTCATCAAAGTTATGACTTTATAGCTTTATGTGGAGGGAAATAAAGAATACCAGCGTTTACAAAAAAAGGGAAATAAGTTTGAGGCCAAAGTTAGTGTTATGTGGCAAATAAGTTCTGCATTAATTGGATGAATTCCTCCAGAGTTTGGGTATTTTTTAACAAAAATAATTTTTTGTCATGGTTAAATATTTAACAGACTAAAAGGGAAACACATTCAAAGCTCATTTTGTACAACTATTTGATTCTACCTAATAATTTATTATGTCTTTTGAATTTCTTAGAATTCTGTTTTAGTTGTCCTAATTTATTTAATAATTTGTTTTCTACAAGGAAAAGATATATTTTTAAAAATATCCACCCAGGGGTGCCTGGGTGGTGCAGTCGTTAAGCATCTGCCTTCGGCTCAGGGCGTGATCCCGGCGTTCTGGGATCCAGCCCCACATCAGGCTTCTCCGCTAGGAGCCTGCTTCTTCCTCTCCCACTCCCCCTGCTTGTGCTCCCTCTCTTGCTGGCTGTCTCTCTCTGTCAAATAAATAAAATCTTTAAAAAAATAAAAAAAAAATATCCACCCAAAAATGCTTAACAAAGGGAATACAAAGGGAGAATAACCAGGAAGGAAGACAGCCATAGAGTGGGAGGCCTCAACATTGCAACTTAACTCCCATGAAAACCTTGACTGAAATGAAAGTGTTGTTGTGAGTATGGAGGGAACTTTGAGGAACCTAGTGAATAGCAAAAGTTAAAGGGTGACAAGGCAGAATAAAAAGTAGAGTTTGGAGTTTGAGTCCTGCATTGTTAGCCTTGATAAATAACTGTGACTTCCTGTTTAAGCCCCAGAAAGACTACATTGTAGGAATAAAACATGTTGAAACTAAGGGATTCATCCTAAAAGTAAGAAAAAACCCAAAAGATCTACCCTTCACGAGTTTAAGGTAATCAGGTAGTAATTCCTCTGTTTGCTAGAACAAAAATCAATACTCTTCATAAGAAGAAAATCAAAGCTGGAGAAATCACAATTTCAGACCATAAGGTATATTACAAAGCTGTAAAAAACATGATATCAGCACAAAAACAAACATATAGATCAGTGGAGCAGAAAAGAAAACCCAAAAATGTACCCACAACTACATGGTCAACAAATCTTCAACAAAACAGGAAAGAATATCCAATGGAAAAAAGACAAATGGTATTAAGAAAACTGGAGAGCAATATGCAGAAAAATGAAACTGGACTACTTTCTTACACCATACACAAAAATAAATCCAAAATGGATCAAAGACCTAACCATGAAACAGGTAACCATCAAAATCCTAAAGGAGAACATAGGCAGCAACCTCTTTGACCTTGGCCATAGTAACTTCTTGCTAGACATGTCTCCTGAGGCAAGGGAAACAAAAGCAAAAGTGAACTATTGGGACTTCATCAAGATAAAATCTTCGGAGCATGGAAGGAAACAATCAGCAAAACTAAAAGGCAACCTTCAGAATGGGAGAAGAGACTTGCAAATGACATATCAGATAAAGGCTAGTATCCAAAATCTATAAAAAACTTATCAAACTCATCCCCAAAATAAATAATCCGGTTAAGAGATGGGCAGAAGACATGAACAGACATTTCTCCAAAGAAGACATATAGATGGCCAACAGACACATGGAAAGATGCTCAATATCACTCATCATCGGGGAAATACAAATCAAAACCACAATGAGGTAGCACCTAACACCTGTCAGAATGGCTAAAATTAACAACTCAGGAAACAACAGATGTTGGTGAGGATGCAGAGAAAGGGAAACCCTCTTACACTGTTGGTGGGAATGCGAGCTGATGCAGCCACTCTGGAAAACAGTATGGAGGCTCCACAAAAAGTTAAAAATAGAACTACCCCATGACCTACAATTGCACTACTAGGTATTTACCCAAAGGATACAAAAATACTGATTCGAAGGGATACATGCACTCTGATGTTTATAGCAGCATTATTAACAATAGCCAAGTTATAAAAAGAGCCAAATTATGGAATATTACTCAGCCATCAAAAAGAATGAAATCTTGCCATCTGCAATGACATGGATAGAGCTAGAGTGTATTATGCTAAGCCAAATAAGTCAGTCAAAGACAAACACTGGAGCACCTGGATCACTCAGTCAGTTAAGCATCCAACTCTTGATTTCAGCTCAGGTCACGATCTCAGGGTCCTCAGATCAAGCCCCACACTGGGCTCCATGTTCAGTCGGGAGACTTCTTGAGATTCTCTCTCTCCATCTCCCTCTGCCTCCCTTACTCTCTCTAAAATAAATAAATAAATCTTTAAAAAAATACAAATACCATATGATTTCACTCATATGTGGAATTTGAGAAATAGATGAATGTAGGGGAAAGAAAGAAGAAAAAACAGAGGGAAGCAAACCATAAGAGAGACTCTTAACTATAGAGAACAAACTGAGGGTTGATGGAGGGAGGAGGGTGGGGGATGGGTTAAATGGGGGGTGGACATTAAGGAGGCCACTTGTAATGAGCACTGGGTCTTATATGTAAGTGATGAATCACTGAATTCCACTCCTGAAATTAATATTACCCTATATGCTAACTAACTAGAATTTAAATAAAAAATTGAAATATAAAAAAATTGTAATGTATCATATCATGATCTAGTGAGATTTATCCACCTTCATTGGAGGGTTCTTAAAATATTAGCAATTTAGTATATAACAAAATGAAGGCGAATACTACAGGATCATCTAAATAGATACATAAAAAACATTTTATAGAATTAAACTTTTATTTATAATTTAAAATAATGTTCTTTGCAAAGTACAGATAGAAAGGAATGTTCTCAGTATGAAATTACCCAGGAAAAACTGCAGCCAACATGAAATTTAATAAAGAAATATAAGAACAAAGCAAAAATTTCTGAACACTTCCACTCAACATTTACTAGTAAATCAAATAAAATAAGAAAAAGAGAAAGGTGTAAATATTAGAATTAAATAAATAAAATTGTATTTATTTATAGATAATGTAATTGTTCATATAAAAAAGCTGAATATATGAAAAACAAACTCTAGAATCAACCAATTTGGCAGTTACTAGATAAAGGTAAATGTACAAAAACAATCATATTAGTAGATGGTAGCAGCAAACGATTGGAAAATCAAGAAGAAACTTCATCTAAAAGTAAACTAGCATCAGAAATCTAAAATGCTTAGGGATAAGTTTAACAGAAGACGTGCAAGGTGTCTCTTCTAAAAACTTAAGAAAAAGAGAGAAAAATTAAGGAAGACTTAAATAAATAGAGAAATATGTCATGTTAATGACATTGAAGAAGCCTTCTGATTATGGTATCAGTTCTCTCCAAATTGATCTTAAGGCCAATACAATTCAATCTAAATCCCAAACATTTTTTTTTAACAAATTGACAAGGTGATTTCAAAATGTATGTGGAAATGCAAAAGATATATAATAGTTAAAGCAATACTGAAAAAGGAGTAGAAAGAATGAACATTACCTTCTTTAAAGATTTATTATGCTATAGTCATTATGGTATTTTTATAAATATAGACAAACATTCCTGTGACTGACTTATTCCATAACTGGCAGCTTATTATCTCCCTCTCTCCATCACCCATTTTGCCCAAACTTTTCATCTGGCAACTATCAGTTTTTTCTCTTTGTTTATAGGTTTGATTCTGATTTTTTTTGTTTATTCATTTGTTTTGCTTTTTTGATTCCATGAATGAGTGAATTTATATGGTATTTATCTTTCTCTCTGACTTATTTCACTTAGTTTTATACCCTCTATGTCCATGTTTTCACAAATGGCAAGATGTCAGCAACGGGAATCTAGTCAATGATATTGTAATAGCACTGTATGGTGACAGATGGTGGCTACACTTATGGTGAGCCCAGCACAACATATAGAGAAGGCAATCAATGTATTGTACATCTGAAACTAATGTAACGTTGTGTGTCATCTATACTCGAAAAGTTTTAAAGAAATATATAGACAAACAGATGAAGAAAACCAATTAAGCTGCTCAAATAATTCAAAACATCTACGAGTACTTAATGTTTGACAAAGGCACTAAGGCTCTTCAATGAGGAAGAGAAGTCTCTTCAACAAGTGGTGCTGGAACAACATGAAAAAATATGAACCCTGATAATAAAAAAACTATTTTGGAGCAGGGGATAGGCCTAAATGTAAAAGCCAGAAAGAGAGTTTTTAGAATAAAATATAGGGTAACACCTTTACAGCTTCAATGTAAACAAGGAATTCTTGAACAAGATACAGCACAAACCATGAAAGACAAAATGATGATTGACAATCATAATAATTGAATTTTTTTGTTTGCCATAGGACACTGATAAAAAAATAAAAATTAATCCACAGACTGGAAGAAAATATTCACCCTGTGCATATAAAATAAGAACTTATGTCCAGAATATATAATGAATGTCTACTAATAAAAATATATCTAATTTAATGATCAAAAATAACAAATTTTCAAAAGTGCATGAAAACCTTGCATACGTAGTTCAGATGCACACAAAAAGTATAGAAATGAATAAGTCTTCCTCATCATCATTACTCCTCATCTAAAATCTTCATCATTATTAATCATAGGAAAATACATATTACAACTTCTCTTAAGACCCCTTAAAATGGCTAAAACTAAATGGCCTGGAAACAGCAAACATTGGCAAGGATTTAGACAATCTGAAACATTCATACATTGCTGATGTGAATGCAAGACAGTTATCAACACTTTGGAAAACAGGGAGCTCCTTATAAAACTAAATGTGCACCCACCATATGACTCAACAATTCTGCCTCAAGTTAGTTCCCAAGAGAAATAAAAGACCTGTATGTAAATATTATAGCAGCTTTATTAGTAATAAGTCAAAAACTAAAAACAAGTATATAAGTGTTAAATCACTAAATTTTATACCTGAAACTAATATTACTGTATGCCAACTAACTGGAATTTAAATAAAAACTTAAAAAAAGAAAAAAGAATAAAGACAGTCTTACTTCACTCAAAAAAATAAAATAAATAAAATAAAACAAGTCATATGTCCATCATTCAGGAAATTGCTAAACAAATTGTAATATAATCATACAATACAATTCTACTCAACAATTAAAAAGAATAAACTTTTAATTGCAGGCAAACATATGAAAGAATATCAGAATTTCATGTTGAACCAAAGAAGCCAGACTCTAAAAGTATCCACTATATAATCCCCTTTATGGGGTTCAAAATAGGTGAAACTAATCTACAGGGAATTTCATCTTAACCATGGTTGCCCATTGAGACAAAGTTAGGATTTACTAGAAAGGGTCATCAGAGAACTTTCTGAGGTAATGGAAATGTGTGTATTGATTGCACTGGTGTTTACATGGACATATTCACTTTTAAAAACTCATCAACTTACATACTTAAAACACTCGTGATCTATATAATTTGAAAAGTTTACCAACCACATAAGTTGCTATCATAAAAGAACACATGGTTGGCTAATATACTAATTCGACAAGTTTTTATGTGCGGGACATTTAAATTGGCTTTGGGGACGTAACCTTCCAATTTCCATCCCTCACATTTATAAGGTTTATCATTTAACAGACACACAGAAAGTGCCAAATCTAGAAGAAGAAAAAATATGAAAATCATTTCCATTTACAATGTACTTGCTATAATTGTCAAGTTTTGGCACAAAGGAAGGGATAATCAACTTTCATGGCTGAGACAGTGAAGGCTTTCCTAAAGCAAAGGGTTCTTAAACTGGGACCTGAAGTTCATGTAATAGGATTTTGTTTGTTTGTTTGTTTTATAAGTAAAAAATAAAGTGGAATGTACACATACATCCTTGTTCTGTCAACTAGAAGCAAGGACGTTCCCGTAGCAATAAGCACACTCAGTTCTCAGATCTTCGTTCCTAAAATCATTCTGCAATAAAAGGAATCAGGGCTCCTGGGGAAATGTCTGATTCTAGATTGGACAGGAAATAGACAAGATGAACCCGGAACATCTTGTGCGAAGTGCTAAAACAAAAAAACAAACAAACAAAAAGCCGGCAATAACATAAAATACAATGATGGGAAAATGCCCCAAAGACAAAGGGACCAACTGAGAGCTCAGGTAATGAAAATGGCACTTTACTTTACTTCTCTGGACTTCTTCCCAAAACTATATAACCCCAGCCTCATAATAAAAAAAACACCAGAAAAATCCCTATGGAGGGACATTTTACAAAATACCTCACCAGTACTCCTCAAAACTGTCAAGGCCATCAAAAACAAGGAAAGTCTGAGAAACTCTAACTGCCAAAAGTAGTGTGGTATCTTGGATGAGATCCTAAAGTAAAAAGAGAACACTAAGTAAAAACTAAGAAAATCTGAATAAAAGACAGATTTCAGTTAATAATGGATCTGCAGGGATTCGTTAATTGTAACAAAGGTATCATACTTATGTTAGATATTAATAATAGGAGAAAATAGGTTTAGAGTCTATAGAAACTCTATTATTTACTCAATTTTTCTGTAAATCTAGATATGTTCTAAAAATAATTTCTTAAAAAATGAATGCATAAAGGCATAGATATATGAAATTTTAAGTAGTTCCATATGTCTGGAAGGTGTAGCATGTCAGAGAGAGTGACAGGAAATGAAGCTGGAAGAACAAACATATGGTGTTATTTCACCCCTTGTTGATTCTCTATGCCATGCTAAGGAATCTGGACCTGATTCTCTATAAAAATTTAACTGGACAATAATATCACAGAAACAGAAATAAGGAAGTTTGTAATATTTAACCTCAAGCTGACCTTCATAAGAAATCTGTGCCCCGATGCTGCCTTTCTACTAAATAATAATTTTGTAAAATTATTTAGCGCAACTAGAAGGGTATGAAGGCTGGTGAATTAGGTCCCAGCTCTAAGATGAAAGAATGAGGAGCCATTCAGTACTCGACACGCAGTTTTATTTTGTTTTGTTACGTCTTGCTTTATTGCCAATGACATTCCAGGCAAACTGCTGAGCTTTTAAGATATAACAACAAACTTAGAGCTCACGCTCTGGGTGTCAGTATCCTCCAGTAAAAGATAAAAGAGTTGAATTCATAACCCTTGTCTAATAATTATCATAAGTATCTGGCATTTAGTTAAATATCTATTATGTGCTAGGCCTTTGTACATATTTTTTTCCCACTTATTTTAACAATCTCCTGAAGTTTTTTTTCTATTTTTTAGACAATGAGACTCAAGCTTACAGTGGTTGACTTGTTCAAAATCAAAATGTGAGTCAGAAAGAAACCAGTACAGAAAATGTCTGTGCAGGCACACCCTGATGTGTTCCCGATTCAGCTGCGTAGATAAATGATGTGCTGGTACTTGAGCCAACCCGGTGCGTACTCTGCACAAAGCCTGAGCCGGAGCCCGGCCGTGAATTCAGGGTAGGATTTAGCGCTCTACCGTAAAGCTATAGAGAAAGTCGTCGTTTGGAAAGTCCCACTTGGAAGAGCCCTGGGTTTTAATATCTTCTTTTAAAATAATGTCTCCTTGACCGGAGAGCGAGAACCCTGTCTGGACCCCAGGTCATCAAAATGGCGGCCGGGCCAACATTACAAGCGAGGTAGGCGATCTTAACTGGAAGATACAGTCACGTTCACTTTACTGACGCGGGTTTGGAGGCAGAGGCTCTGAACCACGCAAGGGAGAAAAACCAGCCGGGTGAGCCCAGTGTGGGAGAACTATTTTTGGTTAAGGTAAAATAACTTTCGCTGCCCTTGGCCATACCAACAAGCGAGCGTTTCTGAGAACTGACAGAACTTTGGGGCTGTTTACATACTTTGCTGAGGGATATACGATTTTAAGGTCATCCCCCGCCTCCCACGTGCAATCTTCAGTAAAGTGTACCTTGCGCGGAATTGATAGCATGAGACTGGACCCTTAGAGAAGCCTGGAAGGTGTTTTGAGCTCAGATGTATTTACACAGAAATAGCACATGGATGCAGGAGCAGGTGGGCAGCTGGAATTCCTGATAAAAATAAAACATGATCTTACGCTGAGATTTACCCCAGGCAGCAACTGAAACATGGAACAGGTCACAGAACTGGTCCTTCTGATATAAACTATTCCGTAACATAAGGAAGGCAGTCGGCTTGCAGGGTTTCCCAGAATAACATTTTCTCCCCGCACACCGAAAACGGACCTTTACAGTAATATTTCCAGATTTCACAGTTTATTTTCAAATCTGGATCTTGTGGAGCACTCACATCTTAATTTCCTGGGATATTTTTCTTGACACTTGAAAATAAAAGCATTTTAGACTGATTTGATATATATTTTTTCTGAACATGAAATCAACTTTGAGAATAAACACAAATGTGAGTTGGACCACATTAATTTTTTATCTATTTAAGTAGTTGTCTTCTATATGTGCTCTGGAATGTGACGGCTCTGGATGAATTTATTAAATGCCTTTGTAGCATCATTTGCTATGATTTATGGAATTTTTTCTTTAATTCTTTGATTCAATAAGCTATGCTAATAGATCCAATAACGAGTTACCCTTGAACTACTGAAATGAGCACTGTTTAAAATATTATTAGCTTGCTACACTGTACAGTAATATATATTTTTTTAAAAACTGCCTTTTTATTTACAATAGGGCTGGTATGCCATTTTATTTTTGTACATTTACTAGATATAAAAATTTTTCTATTCAAATTTTGCTAACTTCATAAAGTAAATGGAGACTGTATAAGTCAGTATAGATGAATTGAGATTCTGGGGCGCCTGGGTGGCTCAGTCGTTAAGCGTCTGCCTTCGGCTCAGGGCGTGATCCCAGCGTTCTGGGATCGAGCCCCACATCAGGCTCCTCTGCTGGGAGCCTGCTTCTTCCTCTGCCTGCCGCTCCCCCTGCTTGTGTTCCCTCTCTCGCTGGCTGTCTCTATCTCTCTCTCTCTGTCAAATAAATAAATAAAATCTTTAAAAAAAAAAAAAAAGAGGAGATTCTGCAGAAAGAAACAAAAGTTTAGTGGATCAAAGTAACAGATCTGTGAACCTGAAAATACTAGCCCAATATTTTACTACATTTTAGTCTATCTCTGCTCTTGAGGTGTGTGTGTGTGTGTGTGTGTGTGTGTGTGTGTGTGTGTCTCAAATTAAATTCTTAATTTGATCTGTGAGCTTTCTGTTGCATGGCCTTTGGGATAGTTTGCCTCATTATATAGAGAAATATTTGTTTTTTTCTAAGATACAACCGTAGTCCTCCTTGTATAGGAGCAAAAATTAAGCTACTATGTGAGCTTTCTGTTGCATGGCCTTTGGGATAGTTTGCCTCATTATATAGAGAAATATTTGTTTTTTTCTAAGATACAACCGTAGTCCTCCTTGTATAGGAGCAAAAATTAAGCTACTATGTGAAATTTTCTGTCAAAAAATGTGAATTTTTCCTTCTTATATACCTGATACCTTCAGCCCATGGATCTCCTTTTAGTCAGCAAAGAGAATGTGGCTACTTGATCGAGGCCTCTCGTGACACATCTAACAGATGTTTTCTGATGCTGGTGCAATTCAGACACTGTCACCTATTTGCCATGTGTCTTTGAGCCAGTTTTAATGAGAGGGGACTTAATTCAATCAATAATTTAAGAGAATAGTAAAAATCTCCCACTTTATGTTTTAGGTCTCACAAGCCAGAAACATCTCTTTCTCATAATAAGTCTGTAGCAAAATTCATACTGCTCTGTTTTTTAAGCTCTAACTGCCGCAGTGAAATATCTTCAATATGTTAAAGAAATTGCACCTTGGGTTTACATAGAGGGTATCAGACAAATCAATTTAGCTATAGTTTGCTTATGAATTTATTGATTCAAAGAACATGTATTTGGAGCCTGTATATACTGGGTTTTAATCTAGTGCCCCTAGAGGCTTACAACATTAAAAACGTTTAATTTAATATCTATTTCATAATGACCCATAAAATGCATCACTCCTTGTATTCAGTTGCAAGAAAAGTAAGTGTCTCTCCAGATAAAAAGCACACTATCATTGAGTTCCATTTTTGTTTTTCTTCTAGAAAATTTGGAACCAAATTGGTACTTACAAAAATTAACCTATTTGCATTACAAAGTGACATCCACAACTTTGCTTCTAAGAATCAACTTTATTATAATTGTATTTTTAATTTTCTTATTTTATATTTTCTTACATGTTATATTGTAGCAGAAAGGTTAGTAAGAGAAACCAATTGCAGAATTCAGCTAAAAGGTATCAAAGTGAGTATATAAGAAGGACATTATACAACTGATAGAATTGCTGATAGATATTCAGTGTCTTCCTTTTTCCTTACTTATCTGTGTTCAGGGTTTTTTAAAAATAAAGTTATTTTATAGTCTTGTCAATAGTGGTGTGATGGCAAATGCACAAAGGCCAGCTTTTGGGGGACCACAGAGCCCTGCTTTGTGGCATTTACTGGTTTCAAGCTACAACCATGAAGTCACCGAGCACAGTCTTGGAAAGAAATGCTCAGGGCACAGACTAGTTCACAATATTTCCACCATAAAGAGGCGATAGATATGAATAGTCTCGAGAGCATTGATAATACTGAAAGGTAGTAAAATAGTTAGGAAATGATGAATTTTTAGAGTGTATTGTCTTTGTTTTAATATAATTTATTTGTTAGTTCATATAATTTAATATTTAATCATTGGCGTCTCTCGCTGGCTCACAAAATTTCTGAAAATTTAATAGTCTGCACTGTGCCAGTCCTAGCACATAAAAGCCCATAAATATCAACATTAGTGTTTTAAAGACCTTCTGAATAACTATGTTTACACTTTTGCAAGTGTTGACGCAAATTTCCAAAACTGCCTTTCGGTTCCCTTGCAGAGTGACTACCTCAGTTGTTAATTAGGATGAAACTTAACGACATATCACTCTCTAGGTATGAACCCCAAAGTTCGTTCTTCTCTGCTCTCTCAAGTAATTTGGAGAAGGTAAATTAGCTATGGATAATTATCAGCCTGTCATCTTGTATCCATTATGAACAAACTGCGGTAATGGGGTGTCTGCTTTGCACACAGGCCAGGGAAAACACAGTGCTAACAATAAAAGAAAATCCACCTCTAAAGGATGATAAATATAATTTTAGATTCTCATAGCCTTCTTTCAGGGAACGCTACCGTTGAAAAAAAGGAAGAGGGCAAGATACTTTTCAGTACATGGGCAACACTTCGCTGCCATGTCTGAACTTGGAGAGGGAGTGGAGAGCAGGGGTTCACTGCTGGCAAGGTGCTGCCACTTTTCCACTTTTCCTTCGGGTTGGCTCCATGCAATTCGAATCCTCAGAAAAAGGAAGGGGAAGTCTATTGGAGATGGGTGCCAGGCGGGGAAGCTGGTGGAATCGTGTACAGAAAAGAAAGCTTCTAGTTCAACATGATTAGAGACCTCCTTTGAAGCTCGACCAGATTAATAGCTTTTCAAGGACGTGGTGACAAGTGTTATCACGTGAAACTTTCAAAACCAGACTTACAGCGTTAGAAAATATGCTGTAGGGAACTGTTCAAATTTAGCAGGGGAAATACTAGATGACCTAATAAGCCATTTCCTCTTCCAGATTCAGCGGTGCTGTAATTTATGTATTTGGCTCAATTAGAGTAGAAGGTCGCATAAGGTTTTTGAATCCTGTATTTTTTTCTAGGTTCACATAATGTCTGCTTCTAAACACTAAATATTCTCAGTGCTAAAATGTTCAGCACTACGAAATGTCTACTATTTACTATAGGGTTTGAGGCATACTTACAGCTGACCATTATTTTTATCAAGACTTTAAATGAGGGGTGCCCAGCTATAAGATTCACAGTTTCTAATGAGAGTACTTTAAAACTGTTGCTAAGAAATTGTATAGGAAAAGTGTCCAGTTTTTGTTTGATTGTTTTATTTTTAAAACAAGTTGCTTTTTATAAGAATGGTTTATACAAACGCCAGGTCCACAAAAGCAAAGTAAAGTGTGGAGTGCAGCAATCATAAGATCATTTCAAAATGTGCTTTTCTCTTAAGTATATGACTCATACAGCTATAGAAAAATGTGTACTTTTGTGTTTCCACCTTAATTGATCTGGATAATAACCTCAATCGTATTCTTTATTTAGAATGGATAGCATGAGAAGGAATTTCCAAATCTTGGGAGGAGAAGAGGAAGGAAGGAAGAAAAAAAAGGGAAAAAAAAGAAGGAAGGGAGGGAGGAAGGCAGGCCTAAGCAATCATTGCATTTTTTTTTATTCCCACATATTGGACAGATGATGTCTACTCTTAGAAGTTTTAAGATGAATGACTAGAAAATCACAACTTTCAGGTCCTTAGTTTCTTCACCTATAAAATGTGAAAAGTGGATTGAAAAGTGGGTTGAATGATCTCTAGGGTCTTTTCCAGATCTAAATTATCATTCCTAATATGAATAAACCGAATATCGTATCGAGAAACACAATCAATTGAATTACTATTTGCCTTCACAATATGACAATAATAACACCAAATGCATCTGAGCCCTATAGCCACTCTGTCTCTGATCTGGTTTTTTTTCCCCTCTCCTTTCTAGCAGGAACATGTACACTTCTTTTCTTTTTTTTTTTAATAAACCTACAACTATTTTTCAATTTACTACAATCTTTCTGTCTCTGCCATTCACTAAAACTGCTTCTGCTAAGATCACCTATCACTTTCTAACTCCCAAACCCAGTGGGCGCTTTTAAGCTTGAGTTCTTTGTGGTATTTAACAATGGTGGGCCTGTCTCTCCTTCTTGAAATCCGTCCTTCCCCTGACTTCCTCCTCATCTTTGTGCTCCTAAAACCTACCCTGCATTAGCAAAGAACGGACTCTGCGTGACTGGTCTTTGAATAAATGAAGTGCTCAGAGTAACTTTCCTCCCCCACAATTTAGTTTTGGTCACATCATCAAAGATACGCTTTTCCTAAGCATTACTTTAATATTCCACAATTCTATCCATAAGCTAAAGAGCAAGAGGTACCTAAGTGACCTTTCTGGTTTTGCTTTTTATAACTTGGGATTTGGATATTTTTTTCCTACCGGCTCAGGCTCCACCTTGGCTTCCTCTCTCTCCAGACTGTCCCAGACCTGGCACTGGGTGCGGCTGCTCGGCTTTCATCAGCTGTCCTGGCCAGCGGAATGTTCCCTCTGACGCTCCTCCCTTGGCTGGCGGTAGCTCCCTACTTTCATTTTCACTAGGGGCACAGCCATTCACCAGCTTCTACTGGAAAACACTTTTCCAGACATTCCTTCAGGGTAAGTGCCATTTCCATAACTGGCCACTGGATTCCGTCATTATGTTTTTATACTTCACTGTTCTCAAATTTGTCTTTTTCAGCTTCACAATCACAGTAAAAGCGGTTTCATTTTCATTGCTTTGTTTTTCTCCTCATTTGAACTGATCCTTTGTATTTTATTTATTTTTATGTAAGAAAACATGCACATTTTTTTTCTCAATTACCTCCTCCTCCTCCTATTTTCCTTCTCTTTACATTTCTCCTCCTTGTGATTCTTCATAGAGATGTGTCTTGATCTGACGAAGTCTTAAGCATGGACTTTAAATTAAAAAAAATAAATTTATTTAGTTTGCCACCACAATGATAGATTTCAGTTGATATCTTTAATTTAAAAAGAAAGTTTAGCTCTAAGATTGTTGTGAAACTTCTTCAGTATTGAAGACCGATCACCTTCTTTTATAGAATTCTGAGCTTGCTGCTGTCCTTTGATAAACTTCTTACCATTTCTCACATTTTCATGCCCACCCAGAAGAAAACTAGATGGGGAATAAAGTTGGAGTCACCCCTTAGCCCCATCTCATTTGAAGTGTCTGTAATTCCCTATCTTTGACTTGGAAACAAACCCCTATTTCATTGAATAAATTGTCTACTAAAGAATCATTCAGTAAACCAAAGGAGTTAACTTTTGTAAACCAAAGAGAATTGTAGAAAGTATTAGAAGATAGTGAGATATCCTTTGATGTGGGTGTCTACTGTTCTTGATGCAATGAACTGTGTGGCTCCAGCTGACTTTTTCTCTTGCTGTTTCTCCTGCAAGAAACAGGAAAGAGCTTGAGGCTCTCTCATAAGGTATTCATAGGAACATAGAGTTTCTGTTAAATATTTAATTTCCCTGGTGATATTCTGAAAGAAGTTTTCAATAACACGCCATTTTAAAGTCAGCCATTTTGGTATATAAAAACGGATGCTCAGTTGTGAGGATGTAACATATCGTAAACTTCACAGAGGAAAGCAATTGCGTGTTCAAATCAGAGTGTTGTAGAATCATGCTTTTGAGTTTCACTGTCATCTGTTCCTATAAAGAATACTGCTGCAAAAAGTCTGAATATTTTCTGAATGTAAAAATTCCTTCTTGTTCTGTTTCCATAATGTTGGTTGGACTAGTGTTTTATTTATGGATACTGGATTATGTTCTGACTGAAATCTGTTCCTTTCATTTACTCTGCCCTACTAAAGTAAATTTCAACCTTAAAACTTAGCCCATTTCAATAATGTAGTTGTTTTGGTATGTCTTTCTTCAAAATGGTAATGTCTCAAACAACTTCTATGAAGAATTTAAATAGTCCTCTGAAAATGAGGTCAAATAATTTGCTGAAAATTCCACTTTGCTGCTTTTTTTTTTTTTTTCTAAAAAGGTGTCACTTTATGGAGTTCTTTCTTGGCATCGGTAGAAGACCGTGACTCATAACGAGCAGACGTCGGTGTGTCACGGGGCTGTGAAGAGGTCATGCTCTGTCAGAGTAGCTAGGCGGAAAGAAAGGGAGCTGTCCTCTTGTGGAGAAAGTAAAATAAAGCTCATATACTTTTTAAGAGCCAACTCTTTCTGTGTAAAACTTGGCTAGCCTTGTGGTCTTCCTGTGAGAAGAAACATCTTTCTCCATCTTCCTTGACTTATGATGGGGCTGCCTCCTGATAAACCCATGCAGTTCAGTTGAAAATGCCTTCACTGCACCTGTTCTTCCAAACATCACGGCTCGGCCTGCTCTACTTGTGTCCGGAGCACTTACACCAGCCTAGAGTTGGGCAAGAGAACGTAACACAAAGCTAATTGTATAATAAATGCGTTGATTGAATACTCATATAGTTGAGAGACTACTGTACGGAAAGTGAAAAATAGGTACAGAATGGTCGGAAGTACGTCCCTTGTTTACCCTTGTGATCGAGGGGCTGACTGGGAGCCACTGCTGCCCGGTATCACAAGAGAGTATCGGGTAAAGAGGAAAATTCAAAATTCCCGAAAAGTATAGTTTCTACTGAACACAAATCACTTTTGCATCATCATAACGTTGAAACACTGTAAGTTGAACCATCAGAAGCCGGGGCCATCTGTATTCAAAATTTTTACATAGAAGTTTGGTTACCCCACCACATTTTTATGTTTGTGTATGTGGGAATTGCTGTAGCCATAGCCAAATGGTAGATGACGGTGTCAAAACTGGGAGGCAAAGCAAGACTGAAAACGAATAATGAGCCTCAATCTATGGTAGGTTTTGCATCGCAGAGCTCGGGCAAGTTGGGGTTTCCGGACACAGCAGTGAGTCCAGGACCTGAGTATAGGCTGAAGTTTTTGCAAAAGACCACAACCAGAAGTGAAAGGTAGGTGATGCGTCGGAGACCAGCAGCCCTGAACTTGAGGCAATGCCGCCCCCCTCCTGGAGAGTTGATGAGCAGATGGAACAGTATGACCCGAAAGACAGCTGAAAATAAAGAGCTAACAGTTTTGTATCGTTTGTAGCGTGAAATGCTTGGAACTTGCCGGCACTTGGAAAATAATGGCTATCTCACCACACCAGAAGCTGTTCAATTTTGCGGAGGTGGAAAGCGGGGCTGAACTTGGCATTGTGCGTCTGTAGGAAGCCGGCGTGTTCCTATGTTCATGTATGAGAACTTCACTAAATAATAACTAATGTCAACGTTAATATTATCTTGTAAAGCTATCAGACTACTGCTTTACTACCACTTCCACGAGGGTATTACTATTTTCCACATTTACGAATATGGAAAAGAAGGCCAAGCATGGTAAAAGGACTTGTCCAAGATCTTACAGCCAAGAGTGGCAACTTTTTTACTGAGATCAAGATTTTTTTGGTTCCAGGCTCCTGTTTTTTCCACCAACCACACTGCCTTTGGGATAGGCACACTGGATGACTTTCAAAATGCTGAGGGTGCCTCAAATGTCTCTTCTTAATTTAATTAAAATGACAGATATACATAGTATATGTTTTCCTTCCTTGGAAATAGCTGAAGTAATTTTGTTTTTCCTCTCTCACTTGCCCTGAAGACACTCTGCACTTGGTCCGACCACACAAGCAACGTTTCAAGAAAAACAAGCATTTTTAAAGTCGAAGTAACTAAATACAGGGATAAGAATGGAAACTCTTTTTAAAAATAAGCGTATCACTTACCCTTTGGTCAGCTAGGCTGTAGATACCCATATCCACCGCATTTGATGGCTTTCGGGCTTAACAGAGTCGTTAAGCAAGGCTGGGATTGTAAAGCAAAGCTGAGATTCAAAAGCAAGTTGGCACACACAATACATGATAATGTGTAAGTTCTACTTTAATTTTTTCATTTTCTTATTGCCCTGTAAAATGTTGGCCCCATAATCCAACTTGTAAAATAATGAAAAGTGCCATTTATTTCGTCTTGTGGTTTCCGTAGAGAACTGTGCAGCTGTTTACAAATCCCTGTTGACTGAAAGGGCGTGTTCCAGACAAGCATCGGCTACAGGAAGATACGGGCCGCAAAGTGAAAAGAAGTATAAAGCGTGTGATACAGAGCGTAGATATTTTCAAACACTCGCACGTACTTTTTATCCCCTCTTGTTAAATGAGTAAAACACTCTTGTTGAGTCATTTCTTGGTCATAGGTATTTACTGAGAACCGATTACGCGCCAGGCGCTATTTATAGGCACCCAAGGCCCAGTTAGGAATGAGGTAGGTAGGTCTTTGCATTCTTAAAGTTCACATAGTAGAGAAGAAAAAGGTTTTGTGAACCAAGGCTCACTGTACATGTAGCAACCACAAGTGAAGCTCTTTTGACCGACTTCGTGAATTATCCACACTCCTGGTCGTCTCTGTAAACATGCAGGGGTAGCTGCCTGTGGTGTCCAGAACCTGGTAGTAGCGTGTTCCTCGATGGACTCACCCACCTCTGCTTCCAAGAGCCGGGCTGCTTGCCAAGAATCAGGTTTGTTTCTTCACCCTGCTACTTACTGAATCACATGTCTCTATAAATATGTTTGTTTACATATATAAATATAGGCTTACATATTCTAATTAAATTCTATGGAAACGAATAAAATGAAAGTGCAAAAAGAGAGTGTTGTTCATTTTAAAAACTAACTGGAAGTCTTTGGAATGATTGCTTCCAACTTTTTAGTCGAACTATGTGTGAGCAAAACGGTAAAAGATTGGCAGAAAGAAAATATTTAGAATGATTTGTCAAATTGCCCTCCTAAGTTTCTCTATTTTTTCCCATTATTTTACAAAACAAAGCTAACCGTTGAAAGTGATGCATTGTGGTTCTTTCTGATATTTCTTTTTGTTGTGGTTGAATACACATCACATAAACTGACAGTTGTAACCATTCTAATATGTACAATTCAGGGGCATTAAGTATGTTCACGACTTGTGCAATCCTCACTAATACCTAGTTTCAGACGTTTTTCATCACTCCCCAAGGGATAATTCATACCATGAAGAGGTCACTCCCCATTATCTTCTCCTCTCAGAACCTAGCAACCGCTAATCTATTTTGTGTCACTGTGGGTTTGCCTATTCTGGAGAGTTCATACAAATGGAATCATACAGTAGGCGGTCTATTATGTGTTGGCTTCCTTCACTTCGCATAGCATTTTCAAGGTTCTTCCATGTAGAGCGTATATCAGTACTTCATTCTTTTTTATAGCTGAATAATATTTCACAGTATGGATATATCCCATTGGTTTATGCATTCACTCGTTGATGGACATTTGGGTTACTTCCCCCTTTTGGCTATTGCGAATAGTGGTGCTATGAACATTTGTGTACAAATTATTGAGTACCTGTTTGCAAGCCCTTTGGGTGTATTTCTGGAAGAGGAATTACCGGGGCTTATCCTAATTGTATGTTTAACATATTGAAAAACCATTGCTTGTGTTTCGTGCTATAACTAAGGAGCAATTGTCAATCCAAGTTCATGAACATTTGCTCCTTGGGATCAGAATAATACTGGCCATATGGAATATGTTTAAAAAATATTCCTTCCTCCTATATTTTTTGGAAAAGCTTCAGAATGATTTGTGTTAATTCTCTAAATGTTCGGTAGAATCTACCAGTGAAGCCCTCTGGTTCTGGATTTTTCTTTTTTGAGAGGTGTGGTTTTTTTTCGTTGTTGTTGTTTTGTTTTGTTTTGTTTTGTTATTCTGGCTTCAATCTTCTGTTATAGGTATTTTCATATTTTTTAATTTCTTCTTGAGTCAATTATGTAAGTCTATGTGTTTCTAGGAATTTGTCCATTTCATCTAGGTTATAAATTGTTGATGGTATTATCTCATAATTCCTTTTATTTCTGTAAGGTTTGTAGTAGTGTTCCTACTTTCACTTTTGATTAGTTATCGGTGCCTTCATTCTTTTTCTCTTAGTTGGTCTAGCTAAATATTTGTCAATTTTGTCTTTCAGAGAATCAAATTTTGGTTTCCTTCATGTTCTCTTGTCATTTTCCTATTCTCTATTTTATGTATATCCTCACTAATCTTTCTTATTTCCTTCCTTCTGCTAGTTTTGGGTTTAATTTGCTCCTCTTTTTCTAGCTCCTTAGAGTGTAAATAAAGTTACTTTATTGATTTGAGATGTTTTATTCTTTTTTCTATAGGCATTTACAGCTGTAAGTTTCCTTCTGAGCAGTGCTTTCCTGCATCCCATTACATTTTGGTATATTGTATTGTGCTTCTGTTCCTCTCAAGGTACTTTTTACTTTCTTTGTGATTTCTTCTTTGATACATTTGTTGTGTGAGAGTGTATTTTATTTCCACATATTTGTGAATTTTCCAGTTTTCCTTCTGTTATTGATTTCTAATTTAAGTCTATGTAGTAAGAGAAGATGCTTTGTATAATTTCATCTTTCAAATTTACTGAATTTTGTTTATAGGCCTAACATATTGATTATTCTTGAGAATGTTCCATGTGCACATGAGGAGAATGTGTATTCTGCTGTTGTTGGGCAGAGGGTTCCGTATATGCATTGTTCAGATCTCCTTATTTTTTCAGGATTTTATTTATTTATTTGAGAGAGAGAGAGCATGAGCAGGTGGGTGGGGGGAGGGAGAAGCAGACTCCCCACTGAGCAGGGAGCCCAATGCGGGGTTTGATCCCAGGACCCCAGAAGCATGACCTGAGCCAAAGGCAAAGGCTTAACAGACTGAGCCACCCAGGTGCCCCTATTCACTTTTTATCATATTTTCTTTCTGCTCCTTAAGCTGAAAATTTTCATTTGACCCACCACCAACTTTGCTAATTCTTCCATCTAGCTGCTCAAATCTGCTGTTGAACCCCTTTAGTGTATTTTTCATTTCAGCTATTGTAGTCTTCTGCTCCATAATTTCTACTTTTCATAATTTCACTTTATTGATTGTTCTGTTTGCTGAGCCATTGTTCTCCCATCCTTTTAGTTATATGTGCATTGTTTCCCTTGGACACTTAAGAAGCGTATTTAAGAGAGTTGACGTAAAGTCTTTGTCCACTACAGCCAATATCTGTGCTTACTCAAGGCAGTTTTTGTTCAGTTCTTTTTTCCTGTGTACGGTCCATATTTTCTTCTTTGCATGCTTCACAATTTATGGTCAAAAAGTGGACATTTATGACGTGCAAACAAAACAGAAAAAAAAGAAATGAAAAAATCACCCTCCAAGTGTTCTCATAGTGGCCTCGTGTCGTAGCATTCCTTACGTACTTCTCCAGGCCACTTACAACTTTGTCTTGTCCACACTTCCGGCTTGCGCTGACCCTAAAGGTCAGCTACAGTTGCAAGCTTACGATCTCTTCTGAGGATGTGTCCTATTCTGTGCATGGGTGTAGGTTTGTAGGTCCCTCTGTATACGTGGAAATTTTTCAAATCTCCTTTTCTCCCCAAAAACCTAACTATTCAGCTTTTCCTTGCAGGCTTTTGGCATGTCTATTATTTATCCCTACTGTTCTTTTTCATTCTAGGCAGCAGTGGCTTGTTCACTTGGATTTTATTGTTTTTGAGGGCTGGGTTACTGTTCAGCCTTGCAGAGTTCTGAGTTAGGCAAAACAAAGGGAAACTCCTGGTCAGGTAAAACCAGATAAGCACAGTTCCTTGGGAACAAAGGCCACTCTGTTGCCTCCGGAACCAGGTGCCTACAGTAGGGACAGGCTGTCATCTTCAAGATCACTGTGCACCGGGGCAGGGGGTGGATCTAGGTTAGTTAAAATATCTGATCTTGTTTCGGTGACCTTTCTCCAAGTTAAGCATCCTCTCAGTTGCTGTAAACCATTGACTATCTTCCTACATTCCAGTGAGGTTAGTTTTGACAGTTTTTGACAAGTGTTTAGGTGTTTCTGGGGAGCAATGGTCCCCAGATGTCCCTAGTCCAACATTTTCACTGACTTCACCCTGTGGGTATTTTCTACACAACAAAGACAGTCTGGATGCCAAAGTAGACCCTTAGCCAAAGGAAAAGTCCTGACCTGAAAGTAAAGACTGAACAATAAATACAGATTTAAATTTACATTAAATAAAATATGCACAGTTGATATATAATTTTGAATTCCTCCCTGGATCTAGCTTTTTCTATTTCCCAAATGTGAGTCTTTATTGCATGAGGTAAGAGAATTTTTTTTATTATATTATCAGTTAATCCTCACAAGAGTTATATGAAATTGGCAGAGGAGACAGAATTATGGCCACTTTAAAAATAAAGAATTACAGGCTCTAAAGCCTTAAGTAATATGCCTAAGGATATATTTCAGGAAGCAGCAGAATGTAGGAGGAATAAGAACAAATAATTCCGAGACCCTATTATACCTCAGGCTTTTTGTGTACATTAACGCATTTAATTCTCACGACAACTTGAAAGTTAAGTCGTATCAGGTACAAGGGTGGTTGGGGATGGAGGGCTGCAGAAAACAGATTTGAATCCAGCCTTGCCTGACTCTGAAGTGCAAGTTCTATCTATATGTCAGGCTGCTGGTCAAGGAGAGGAATGTAGGAATGTGTGTGGGGGGGGGGGGGGGATCGGTTAACAAAATGTAGGGGTCTCAGATCAAGATAAGGCATTTGTGAGCTATGTGAATTTTAACATGTCACTTTGTCCCTGGGTCATCTCCAATTGATTAATATAAGGGATTCAATTACATGAGTTCGTAAGAACCTTTAAATGGGCTAACACTGATTCACATGGTCTTTTTCCTAATAAAAAATGCGGCATCCGCTAAATTTACTGTTGGCCGTTATTTACTAAGACTCCATCTATACCTACCTGTGCCCAAGAAATTCCACCCCAAGTGATGTTAAGTGGTGATCTACAGAAGACAGGTCCAGGAATACGTACAGCGGTTCTTTTAATATTCATAATATTTATATGAATGAATCTCATGAACATAGTGACAAAGCCAGACACAATATAGGTCAATATGGGATACTACATGGTTTCATTTATATGAAGTTCAAGAAAGGGCAAAGCTAATCCACGATGAAAGAAATCGGAATAATGTTTATCTTTATCTTAGCGGTGCTGCGGATGGGTATCCACTAGGAATGGGCCCTGAGGAAGCTTGTGTGGTACTGGAAATGTCCTAGCTATTGATCGCATTGGTGGCTCTCAGGTGTATCCATATTTAAAAACTCACTAAGCTGTGTGCTTAAGCTTGGGGCATCATGCTATGTATGCTATATCTCCATTTAAAAGTTTTTGAAAAAATAATAAATAATTTCTTCCTTAAGTTATGATAGGAAAAATCTAATGTCTTTTACTATCTCTGCGGATAATCTGGATAGTATATTTAAAATAAAGTATTTTTTATTATTATTCTTGTGTGGATATTTATTACTAATGTATAAAATAGTGGACCATCAAAAGAATAACATTTGGGACTTCTTGAACTGGCAATTGATTCCTTTCTACCTCTTCTGCTACAATAGAATAATTCAATTCACAACCACAATAATTTATGCTAGTTTACATAAAATAATGCTGTTGCATACCATATATGCAAGAAACAAGCTTGACTAAAATAACCTGCATTTAAACTAATAGCTAAATGCTTTTAATATTTTCAAGTTGAGAAGACCAATCAATACTTTGTAGAAACCACTAATTAATGGAATTTTCTTATCTGAACCCTTTAGTTGACTTTCCTTTATTAAGGAACACATATCATTTCTATGGCAACTAAGTATTTTTCCTGTCTGTAAATGGATTCCATTCCTATTATTAAAAAGACATGACATGAAAAGAAACTCGCAATTATTTGTTCAGTCTACAGTCCTGTGTAATGTATTCTGCATTAAGTCATCTTTAACCGATATTGGAAGCTTCTGTGTCAGTATGTCAGGCAGTATTTGGCATGGATGCTGTAGCAAGAACCCAATTTATCCATGTCAGAAAATAAGAGAATGTAAAGCTCACTAATGTTCTGGATGATTTCACCAAGTATTGGCTACAGAGACAGTGGAAAATAAAGTATCTTCTTTCTGCCTCACTTCTATTTCCCTATGGCAGCATGTTTCCATAAGTGAGTAACAGATATGCTAAAATGAAGCTCTGTCATCTAATAAGACTGGGGAACTTTGTGTTGAACAAAATATAAAAGACTTACCAGGGTCTTTAATCAGTTAATGTACACTGTAAAGCTGAAGGAGATTTACAGTGTTTTCTAAGTTTATTTGACCATGAAAACATTTTATGGAATAAAATTTTTAGAAAAAAATGTTTTAAGAGTCTCATTCTTCATTTATATTGAAATGGTTCTTTACCATCTGCCTCCATTTGTTCTACCTTCACAGTGTGTGTCTCACACACATCAGCCTCGTATGCTAATTAATAAACATAATCACAAACTAAATTTAAAGTATAAGGAGAATTGGGGTTTGTAAGCAGCTTTTAGTAGCGGAATTTTTCCCCAAAAAATTTATAAGTGAAGTCCCAAAATAAAAGGATAAAATGGGGTTGCCTTTTTGATGTGAGTATTGAACCCTCCATTCACCCTGCCACTCCTCCCGTACCCCACCGTTCCCCATTCTGAGACTCTTTTTTTTTTAAGATTTTATTTATTTATTTATTTGACAGGGAGAGAGAGAGAACAAGCAAGGGGGAGCGGCAGGCAGAGGGAGAGGGAGAAGCAGGTTCCCCGTGCAGCAGGGACCCTGATGCGGGGCTCGATCCCAGGACCTGGGATCATGACCTGAGCCGAAGGCAGATGCTTAACTGACTGAGCCACCCAGGCGCCCCCACCATTTTGAGGCTCTTATGTGGAAACCTAAACTTCCAAACACAAAGCCAAGAAAGCAATGACTTAATCCAACCTGTTCAGTTTAAGTTTAAGGAGCTGATGTATCGAGAGTGACCTGCAAGCTGAACTCGGCAGAGGACGTGGACGGTAGTATAGGGAGGAGAATCCGAGAGCCCAACTTTTACTTCACTGCACATTTCTTCATGTCTTCCTGGTACAGCATTTTATATAAAGCACCATGATATGTAAAACTAAATGCAAAGCATATTCTTCTTTGGAAAAGAGTGAAATATTTATTTCAATATGTAATTTTACATTCTTAAAGCATTTCAGTAGAAGTAGCTTTTTTTTTTTAAATAATTTTTTATTATGTTATGTTAGTCACCATACAGTACATCCTTAGTTTTTGATGTAATGTTCCATGATTCATTGTTTGTGTATAACACCCAGTGCTCCATGCAATATGTGACCTCCTTAATACCCATCACTGGCTAGCCCATCCCCCCGCCCCCGGCCCCTCTGAAGCCCTCAGTTTGTTTCCCAGACTCCATAGTCTCTTGTGGTTCATTCCAGAAGTAGTTTTTCTTGGGAAGACTTTGTGGTGAGCAGTTTACAATGGCTTCAATCCTTGCAATTGCCAGAAGTTATTTTCTATTTCTTAAAGTCTATGTATTTCAGGGAAGGGCTACATTTAAACACAAAGTGAAGATAACTTTTCTTGTCAATTCGGTGGTTTCAGTATTAATAATTAGAATATTCTATAACCATATTAAGATGACTTAAATAGGGGCGCCTGGGTGGCACAGCGGTTAAGCGTCTGCCTTCGGCTCAGGGCGTGATCCTGGCCTTATGGGATCGAGCCCCACATCAGGCTCCTCTGCTATGAGCCTGCTTCTTCCTCTCCCACTCCCCCTGCTTGTGTTCCCTCTCTCGCTGGCTGTCTCTATCTCTGTCGAATAAATAAATAAAATCTTTAAAAAAAAAAAAAGATGACTTAAATAATGGCTGAAAGTTCTCATAGATATTTTCTCTACCCAAAAGGAACTGCAAATAATTTTTGTTTAATCACTGTGGATTTAATAAGACCTGTTGGATAATTTTTTCTCCCCATCCTGGCATGGGGTCCTTTTCTACATCCCTTCTCAAGTCCTGGCGTGTGCAATGTTAAAATAATAGAACTGAATCTGTACTACATTGGAGAAAAGCAAGGTGGACTCAATTAGCCTAACTATTCATTGCAATTACACCACGAGAGCTAGTCATTATTACCAAGGAAGACATATGCTAGCTTTGTAAATATTTCACTCTCATGTGGGAGGATCTGAAATATCACCAGTTTCATCCCCTCCACATTCTCCTCATGGACTTCCAGTTCCAAATGGAAATAATTGACTCTGAGAATCAAGACACCAGGGAAAGGAGAAGGGTTAAAAAGCCTGAAGCCTCTGTGGGATGAGGACAAGGGAAAGAGACAAAAGAGAACACGCAGATCATTGGAAACTACATGGGGAAAATAAATAATTGCTCTATACCATTACTCAGAGCTGTCTTAATAAACTAGTAATGGCTAGAACAGTGGTCGATTACCTATTCTATGCTATCATATCCAGTTATGCTCCTTCCTCTCAGCCTTCACAATAACTACACCGAAGTGAAAGTGGCATTTTTACTTCAAAGTGTGTTAATGTTGAATTAAATGTTAGAGAACAAATATCTCTCAGTTGAAATATTAGGCAGTTAATGCAACCAAAATAGTTTAAACCACCTATTCATAAAAATACTAAAATTCTAACAGTACCTTGCTGTATGTGGCTGGAAGTTTTCAGTTTGGCAGAAGTGGATATTGCTGCCTCCAGAACGATCTCATTATTTTGATACTGTATTTGCTGTTTCCCTCTGACAATTTGGCTTTTTATAACCTTGTTCTTTTGTGGCATTTCTCTTGTTAGTTGCATTGTGCACTTTATTTCTCACCGGAAAAGAAGTCTCTATCACTTTGGATGTCCTTTAGCTACCATCTCTCAGTATGTTAAATAACTAACGGTCTTGTGCTTTCCAAGCACTCAACTTCATTGAAATAACTGCATAATACTGGTTCCTCGCCAATAGTGCTATACAAGTTTATGGTGTCTAAGGCAAATTATCTTTAAAGGAATAAACGCAATGACATGATTTATATACTATTTGGAACAATGAAACACATTTCCACTTCGTTAACAAAATCTCAATGCCTATGAACTGGACTAATTTGTTTTGCTAAGGAAAGATGAAGGAATGAAAATCTCTGTGTGTGTAACATAAGTGACTATCAGTTCAAGTATAGAAAAAGAATAGTCAATATTCTAAAGAAACAGATATAAAGTCTGGAACTAAAGAGGTAAAATCCTACACATTGAAATGTAATACTTACAATTTAAACCCATAACTGTAATAAAATATCAAAATTTGTACAGCTGATTCAATTTTGTGTCATATTAAATGTCTCGGTATAACAAAATAGCAGTGATTAACCTAACAAGGTTCTGAACATACAAAGTAATTAATCGAAGTGAATTGTTTTTCTTTAGTTGTATAGAAAAACACTTCATGAGGAAAACAAGATCTATTAAAAGGCCATGGGCAAAAAGTTCTTCCAGAGATTGAATTCCATTATAAATGGATCATTAATGTATTTTAGAATTTTCTAATGCAAGATAGTGTTTCATGAAAGTTACCCTATAAGTTTACTTTGGGTTGAGATATTTTTATAGGATTAAAATATGATCAGATGAAATGTGATGTTATCATTTATTATCGCACACCAAATACTGAACTTTAGGTTATAATAAAACAAACAAACAAACAAACAATTCCAGATGCCTGGGTGGCTCAGTTGGTTAAGTGACTGTCTTTGGCTCAGGTCATGATCCTGGAGTCCCAGGATGGAGTCCCATATCAGGCTCCCTGCTTGGCGGGGAATCTGCTTCTCCCTGTGACCCTCCCCTGTCTTGTGCTCTCTCTCTCTGTCTCTCAAATAAATAAAATTTAAAAACAAAAACAAAAAACAATTCCTACACATAGCCTTCTCAATTCTATAAAAGATTTTCTTCTACACATTGAGACACATTCTTAGAAATGAAAAAGAAACTTTATATTCGAGGTTTTAGTATCAAGACTCTAGATCTAGACTCTTAATGGACCTTTTCCTGCATTCAATGGCATTAACTATTATCTTCATTTTGAGCTAAACTGAAAACAAGATTTTTCACTCATTCATATACTTAGAAATATTCATTGAATATATATTAGTTCAACATACTGAAAGAAACCCAAAGGTAAATAAAGTAGCATTCTTGACTTGATAGTAAAAGAGCTGAGTCGTGAACATAATGATTCTGATAGAGGGTAGAAGATGGTCATTGCTACAGGAGGGATGAAAAAGCAGAACTCTCTGGGTGGTGGAGAATGTTTCTGGCTGAGAGTTTCAAAGAAGACTGAAGTGGAGGAGGTGAGTTTGAGGAGGACAGTAATGGAGATAAACATGAGGCATCTTAAGTGGATGAAATGCCTTGAGAAGAGTCACATGGGCAAAAGATCGGGAATGTTTAGGGAAAAAAAATATTTAAATTTAAGTAGCTCTCTGAGACTGTTGATAGCAGGTGACAGATTAGAGCTATATTGTGGAAGTCCCTGAGAGGTAGCCTAGAAAGAATGAACACTTATTCATTTATTTTGTAAGTGGTAGGGAATTACTAAAGGTTGGAGAAGAGGTGGGATGATCAGAGCTGTGCTTTTGGAAGAGGACTCTGGCTGCTGATGTCACACAAAATAAAATCCTATCAACCCTCTGATTTGAACCCTTCAGTGGCCTCCCTTCTCCTACCACTCTCTTTACTCATAAACTTGACCCATGCTGGAATCCATACCAATCCATCAACACAGCTGTCACACTTCCAGCTTCACAGCTTTTGCTCTGGCCACTCCCTCAGCCTCGAATATTCTTCCCTCAAATAGCCACATGGCTCACTCCATCTATTCATAACTTGCTGCCCCATCACTTTCCCAATGAGCTAATGTGACCACTTCATTAATCACAGCAATCCCTATCTTGGAATCACTACTGTAGAAGGCCCCGCATATCATAAACACACACAAAATAAGTTTATTGAGATGCCCATGGGTTCTCTGTCACTCGGGATCCAGCATTAGTGCTCATCCTCATGGACCTCCAGTTCCAAATGGAAACCCTAGAGGTCTAGTCTTGTGACAAGCACCATTCAGACTAGTACCTGTGTCTGAATAAGCTTTAAGTTTGTGTGTTGAGTCACTGAAAACATCAGATACAGATGTTGTTTTCAGAATAGAAGATGAGCAGAGCACTCAAATAAGAGAAAAGACAAATTCATTAACTGGTCAAATCTTCTCTTTTAAATACCATGAATGCTATTTCCTGCATAAAGAAATATATTTTTCTAGTGGTGGCAAGCATCCATTTTCTTTTTTTTTTAATTTAAATCCAACTAGCCAACATACAGTACATCATTACTTTCAGATGTAGAGCTCAATAATTCATCAGTTGTGTACAACACCCAGTGCTCATCACATCAAGTGCCCTCCTTAATGCCCATCATCAAATTACCCCATCCTCCAACTCCCCTCCCCTCCAGCAACCCTCAGTTTGTTTCCTATAGTTAAGAGCCTCTCATGGTTTTTCTCCCTCTCTGATTAATTCCCATTCAGTTTTCCCTCTCTTCCCCTGTGGAATATAAGAAACAGTACAGAAGCATCCATTTTCTTGCTTTGTTTTCTAATTCGTTGTTCCAGAGACACTCACACATTGGCATAATTTTACAAATGGCAGTTGAGAAAGTCTGCAATATTAAATAATTCATATTACTCTAAAATGTTATGTATGTATTTCTACATGTCTATATATGTTTATGTGTATATATAATCCTGACAACATAGGTGAAGTGTAATACTGATTATTACAGCTCTTTTACTAGAAAGAAGCCATCCTTCCTCTAGCTCTGAGTGAATCCAACAAGCCTCAGAGCAAAAAAGTGTGCAACTGTACACAGTAAGCCTGTCCAGGGACCTGGTCACGCCCCTGGGGCACAGAAGCCCATGAGCTCAGGTTCCATCGGCTCCATCCCAGAACACTCTGCCTTGGTCAAATGCCCTGAGAGGCTGTCGAGAGTGCCAGCACCCTCCGCTCAGTCATCCTGCCTTGGTTCAGAGCTACTTCTCCACGAGGACCTGCTGCACCATGAGTAGGAAGGTGCTGCTAACGTGTGGGTTCTGTTGATAAGAAGCATGTGCGGCCAGAAAGCAGCTCAGTGACCTCTGCTCTGCTACAAGCACAGGCTGGATCTGTTCGCTTCACGATCTGAGGGGAAATGGTTCATTTGCACCGTCTCCACTAGAGAAGCTAAGCCTGAACTTGCCCAAGTCGACGGTAATCTAGAAAACCAGAGTTCTGAACGTTAGAACAGTGCTACCTGGGAAATGGCAGAGTTCACCTACCAGCATGTTCCGTGGACTCGGTGCAATCGCCTGGGTTCTCCCCATGCTTGGTTGCTGGATTCTCCTCCTGCTCACCTTCAGGGCCTATAATAAACTCTGGTCTGGAAGAAAGGAGGCTGTCCTCAAGGCTGTCTGTGGGCTCCTGAAACAAACAGGGCAAGCGGCCAGGTGAGCAGCCCGTTGGGGATATCTTGGTTCCACAAAGATCCATTGTGTGCCTGCTGTGTCCCAGCCCTGTGCTGAGCCCCGAAGGACAAAGGCACAGGCCTCAGAAGAAATGTGAGCTCACTTCCGTAATTATGTCTGGATGAAGATATCATCTTCATGATTATGCATGGCTGAAGATATCACTTGAAGAATTTACAGAAGTCAAAATATAGGAAGTTATACAATGAAATCAAAATACGTCATAATAGTTCTGCTTACCAACAATTTATCATATATGCCCCTGTTTTTGTGTTTGAACACGATACCTAAAATTTTTTGTTCATTTCAAATGTAAGTATGGCTTTAAGTTGGCTTTTGACAAATCTAGTTGTTCCTGCTGAACAAAGCAGTTTCTCCAAACTTAAGGTCATTAAACAAAATTATCTGAAAATTTCAATGGCTTAGTAATGGTTGCCTAATTAGGCATTACTATCAGTAGAACACAAATTATATAAAAACCTTGATTTTTATCAACACAATTAGTGATTTGTTAAAATGAAGGCAATAAAAATAAATTTTATGGAACAAATGTATAATAAATTATTATTATGTTTGCCTTTTCGAAGTTACTCATCTGAATATCAGTGCATCTTCAACAAAACATGCAGATGTGTGCAATAAAAATTAAATTCAGTAGTATTTTTATTAGTTTTAATAAGGTAAAAATCATTGCTTACTACATTTAAAATTTTTTATTATGAAGATATTCTGTCAAGAAGAGAAGATAGAACATAATTCATAAAATAGTTTGTTGGCTGTTTCTGAATTTTAAGAATTTAGGTATAAGGTATGTGAGCTTCCATTTGTCTTGCACGGGTCTTGCAGAAGAGAGAGATTGGTCCATGTACTCCAAGAACCTCATTTCTTTCCTAAGAATCTTGACGGATATGGGTGCGTATGAGGCCTTGAGAGTCATATGGAAGCAAAACAAGAGGCAGTCTATTATCTATCTCTGTGTTTCCTTGGAAAGAAAGACAAGTCACAAGGCGCCACTAGGACCTGAGCTTTAAAATAAGCAAGTTACGTCACCACAGATAAGCAAATAAAAAAATAAACATTTATTGTAGAGAAGGGAACTAATATTTACTGACTGCACCAAGCCCAATTCTACTCCTTATTATTATGTGATAGGAACAATTCTAGGTGCAATATACATGTGATCCAATTAACATTAAGGAAACACTGTGAAGGGGCGCCTGGGTGGCACAGCGGTTAAGCGTCTGCCTTCGGCTCAGGGTGTGATCCCGGCGTTATGGGATCGAGCCCCACATCAGGATCCTACGCTATGCGCCTGCTTCTTCCTCTCCCACTCCCCCTGCTTGTGTTCCCTCTCTCGCTGGCTGTCTCAATCTCTGTCGAATAAATAAATAAAATCTTTAAAAAAAAAAAAAGGAAACACTGTGAAGCAGGAGTAATTAATCCAATTTAAATAAAAAGAGAAAACACAGTCTTTAAAGATGGCAAGTAATCTTCCAGGAGCACTGCCTGGTTGTCTCACATAAGCCTCATTATTTCTTAGTTCTTTGTCTTTCTTTTCCTTCTGTTCCATAGGTCTTGGAGATTCATCCCCCTCTCTTCTCTCTGTAGATGTCTCTATACCAAAAATCCTTGTCCTCCGAGTTTGACTGTATCGAAATGGCAAGATGCAATGTTTCTGACTCCCTTCATTCTTTTTGTTCCCCCAAGAGACCACTTTCTCTTCAGATTTTAAGGGCTTAAACATAAGTCATGATGGAGAGGTAAAAAAGTAATAAATAATAAAAAGGATAAATGGGGGAAGTCTACAAAAATTACGATTTTTGCTGTCTTATTGCCAAAGTGCCTGGTGTGTAGTTTTTGATTTTCTATAAGGTGCAAAATGCTAAGCTTCTTTTTTTTTTTTCCTTTCCCCTTGATGAACTTCAACATTCTTGCCCTTCTTGACACTGTTCCCTTAACTTTCAATCATTGTCTTTAGGAAAAAGCCACTAAGCAACCTTCCTTCTCTTGTTGGTGGATCTTCTACCTAGTATGAAAACGCCACCAGAGAACACTGCACACACATCAATACTGGCAATATAATCAGTGTTTCTGTTGTCTCAGGCGGGCTGTCTGCGTCCTGGTGAAATTTTAAGCCAGGTGATTTCAAGTTCACCAAGCCTCCATCTTGTCTGAGAATGAGTCTTCTGGGCATTTCCTCACAGTCACATAATGAATGGGTGGCAGCCCTGAGGTGAAAGTTGAATCTGTCAAATCCCAAGGCCATTCTCTTTCCTCTACAGCCCAGCCTCCTTTGTGTTGCTCCTCCTCAGCCCCTCCGTCAGCTTGAGTGTCTGTGGCCCAGGTGACTGACTCTACTGCCCACAGAGTTGTCTGTGTTTACGTTGGTTCTCGGGTCTAGGGTAGGATACACTGGAGCACACAGGAGGTCTCACAGAGGTCCTCCCATCATTCAGCGTCTATTGAATGATAGTCACCTACGAATGCTCTTAGGTTCACGTGGAGGAAACCACCTCCTAAGCATACAGAAAGCATGAGGGACAGATGGATAGGCAGCAATGAGGGAAATAACATGTCTTTTTGAGTATCTTATATTTCTAGCATATATCCGAATGCTGTCCATGGTGAAAAAGAGGCTAGGGAGCTTTACCTGTTGCTGACACCACAGGGACGGTTATGGCTGAATGTGTGAGCAGGAGCCAACCCACTAAGTGACGATCCTGTCTTCCTGCCTTCTGCTTGGGCTCAGCCATGGAATGTGTAAACATTCAAGTAGCATTTCCTGAGAGTCTGTTTTAATTTTTGAAGTTTCTCTGAAGTTATGATTGGAGCATTACCTTGAAAATCCAATGTTTCAAATTGATTTTAAAAACGTGAAGGAAAAAAATGTTTTTCTTTTTTTTAGAGATAAGGGCATAAGGTATTTGTGTGGGTAGTCTTTTTCAGTAATAAAGTAAAACTATAATATAGTAAAAATAAGAAATCACAGACCCAGAGAGACCTGGGTTCAAATTCTGACTCTGTTTTTATTATATGACATTGTGTAACTTATACTCTAAAGATTCTGTTTCTTCAGCTATAAAATAAAAATCATAATATAACTTCTAAGAATTTTGTAAAAATAACATGTCAAAGTGCTTAGTACAGTGTGTCTAGTAAACTGCATCCAGTAAATATTAGTCAAATCTGAATCTGACTCTATTCTGGAGATGAATCGAAATATAAATAATCCACAATGAGTTAGGCACTAGGGTTCTAAAGATGAAGAGATATTATTTAATTACTTGAAGTTCATTACAATTTACAATGGGGGGCCTGTAAACCAAGAATTACAAAACAATTTAACCTGTGTTCAGGTGATATTAAGAACAACTTCGGGGCGCCTGGGTGGCACAGAGGTTAAGCGTCTGCCTTCGGCTCAGGGCGTGATCCCGGCGTTATGGGATCAAGCCCCACATCAGGCTCCTCCGCTATGAGCCTGCTTCTTCCTCTCCCGCTCCCCCTGCTTGTGTTCCCTCTCTCGCTGGCTGCCTCTATCTCTGTCGAATAAATAAATAAAATCTTTAAAAAAAAAAAAAAAAAGAACAACTTCACTGCAAGTATATAGCAGTCAGAGTACCAGCTCCCTTCCTCTTGAAGTCTTTGATAGAAATATGCATCACACAGTGAGTTGAAGAAATGTGTTTTACTCAATGTAGGACACTAGGGAGTTTGAACTTCATGGAGCATGACGTTTATCTGGAAAGACAAGTCTAGACTGCTGCTTTTCACTGCGCAGAGACCATCCCTAATCTCATACTTAAAACTTGGATTTTCCCCCCATGTGTTTAGGAAAACACAACCCTGTATACACTAACTAATGTGAAGCAAGAGCGGGTTTCCCACATGCTTGAAGCAGTTCTGTCCGAGACCCCAAACCTGCAGGTCAGGAAGGCGGGAGTTTTGAGTGGATGGGCAGACAGGTCAGCCTTGAGGATCTGAGCAATACTTAACATTCTTAAGGTAACAAAGCTATCAATTTGCAGATCCAGGTTTATCTAGCTCCTACATACTTTATGGTCAAAGGTCTGTTAACATGAAGTTTTCAAGGATGAATCAACATCATTAAAGATCCAAACTGTGGTAGACTTGACCAAGAAGGAGGGGGGGAGAAGGCAAGTTAGTAACTGCGCGTGCAGTGCAAACATGGAAGGCCCCTTTGACGTCTTCCTCTACTTCACCGCACCACAACAAATCAGTTACTCTTTCTTATTAAGTTTACCTGAGTAATGCTAAGCCATATTTCAGAGAGCAGATAAGTGCTTCTGGCCATATAGCAGAGGAATGATCCCTTCTCAGATCCAGAAGAGACAGAGGCAGCAGCTGACCTTCCCAGGGATCTAAGCCTTTGCCCACGCTGTGCTGACTCCTCTCTCAGCCACCTTAAGCTAAGTTATGCTTGATAATAAACAACCTCAATGTTCCACTGCCTTACAAAAACAGTTTCTTTCCCCACTCGTGTCTTTTTTGGGTCAACTTCAGCTCTGGTCCCTATCTTTTTCACTCTGGGATCCAGGGTGTACATTCCATCTGTACATTCTGGTCTTGAGGCAGAGGGAAAATAGAGCTGAGTCTTCAAACTTCTGCTCTGAAATAGCACAATTTCTATTAAGCTTCAAGGGCCAAAGCTGGTCACATGACCAAGACTGCCATCAAAGGGCAGGAACTATGATCCTCCTGCAGGAACAAGCCCAACAGAGCGAGGCCCAAACTGCAGTGGCAATAAATATTTTCCAATATTCATACACCGGAAATACTGAAATCAAGCCCTGCTTGGATATTTCTGGATATTCTAAAGTGGGTCTGTTTTCCCAAGGGACTGAAAGAAATCATTTAAGAGAAGAGAGATTTCCACGGAGAAACTTGGTTCGGTAACAGATTACCTGGAACAAAGCAGCATAATTGTTCAAACACAGACGCTCCTGATTCAGACAGCTAGTTGCAAATCGTATCTCTATTACTTTCATATTAGGTGACCGTTGGCAAGTTCTTCAAATTATACACTTACCATCTGTAAAATGGGAATTTTTTTTTTTTAAGGAAGGAACCTCTTCACATCAAAGTTTAAAGACATGTAGGGCTAGGGTCCATAAACAGTCTCTCAGCGGTATCAGAAGAAGGAGCACGTGACAAAGTAGTGTCCCAAGCTCTGGTGGCAGAGGGTGGTGGGGTGGCATTCTGGCACTGTGAAGCTGCCCCCTCCTGACTCACTGCAACGTCTCCTCCCCCGCCAACGCTTTCTAGGTGTTAGCAGAGCTGCCCACCGTGGCAGGGCAGCACGTGGTGACTCTGGTCGTCACAGTAGCGGAGGCTGTGCCTGAGGAGCAATTTGGTAACAATGGCATAGCTGACACAGCAGGTGGGACTTGCTGTTGAGCCTATAAAATACACCGTGGCTACTGCGGCAATAGTGGCGAGCAGGCGCACGTGGGGAGAGAGATCACTAACGGAAACTTCGGTGAGAAAATCTTTTATGTTCCTGAAAATCTGAAATCCTGGATGTTACTGAAACACTGTACTCTACCAAAGCGTTTCTCTGAAACACAGTTTAAACTCATTTATCTTCTGTTTGAGAAAAATGGTACCTGCCATCTTTATAAGAAGGGCACAATTGAGCTGATAATTAGTTGGACGTAAATGAAGCCCTGATGTTAGAAACAACTCGATCTCCACAATCAGTAAACCAGCCATCAATCATCTCCCAAGAAGGCATTCAAGAACAGATTGTTTTAAAACTGCGTTCTTCACTCATAAACTGCCAGCTTCTCAGGTGTTGGGCCTAGCTCTCCCGAGCAGGTCCCTTGGGGTCAGGCCACTTTGAAAACAAGAAAGACAGGTTCTGAGAGCCTTGCCTTCAGAGCCCTGATCTGTCCATCTGGCTTATGAGCCCTTGTAGGAACCTCAGTTCTGAGTTTGGAGGTCACACCCCTTGATGATATTCCCTCTGAAACCCATCCTGACATTAAAATCATCCTGGTTTAATTCTCCTCCCTTCCAGCCTATTCTTGGCCATTCTGTGATAGACATCTACTCTGGTCTCCTTCCCACTACTAATTGGCCGGTGGTTTCTTGGGCTCAGTAATAGAAATCCTGCTTGGAAAGCCCTCAGCTCCCCTCTTCTGAATTTTGTCTGCTAAAGCATCTAGCTCATTCTGGCATTAACCTTTTTGAGTGGTGACAGTCCCTGGAATGTGCCTGCAGGGACTGTAGAAGATCCTGTTGATTGTCCATTAGAACTTCTAATATTATCCTACACCACTTTTAGGATTCTAATATTCTAATAATCTAATTATTCTGAGGTATACACACACACATACACACATACATGTATAAATATATACATACATGTAAAATATATACATTTTATTATTTACAGATATTATGTATTACATATATTTATACTATAATGTTGCATTATATTTATATTACATATAATAAATATTAATATATGTGGTAACAGTTCTAAAGAGATGGATTCTCAGCAGAAATACAAGGATATTTCGGGTGAGTACAGTGAACGTGAAAGGCAGTTTTACTGTTAACACCTCTCAGGTGCCGATCTGTGACACTACTCAGTCCACATGGACACACACAGTGTGTGGAGGTTAGTGATTACAGTGATTCTATTTACTGGAGTGGTCTGAGCTAATTGTGTATTTAAAGTGTGTGTCATTGAAAGGCCTCAGGCTCTGGTAAATGCATAAACACACTAAGAGGCAATTATGTGTAAGATAGTCATTAGTATTTTATGAGCTAGTAAACAGACCACATTAGGCTTCATTTCATGACCAGCTTTCAATTTCAATGTGGTGATTATAACACACACACACACACACACACACGTGCACACACGCGCATCTATCCTTTACAATATGGAATGTATTACTATATTTCTGTCCACTTAAAATTATTTTTTGTTTTTTATTTTTTTAAGATTTTTATTTATTTATTCGAGAGATAGTGAGATAGAGCACAAGCAGGGGTGACGCAGAAGGAAAAGCAGACTTCCCACTGAGCAGGGAGCCTGACGCGGGGCTCGATCTCAGGACCCCAGGATCATGACCTGAGCCAAAGGCAGACACTTAACCAACTGAGCCACCCAGGCATTCCTAAAATGGTTCAAATTTAATGGTGAAGCTTGCTTTGATTAAAATATGTAAATTATTTTTTAAAACTTCAGCTGATTTTATTAATTCCTTTTGCAATGCCACTAAAGCTTAATTTATTTGGTCACCATCCTGAGACATTAAATCCCTAAACCTAAGTGACCATTTTTGCTCCATTAATTAAGTTCTTTATTAATAGGAAACTGCTCTGGGCTTAAGTTAGTGAAATAAGTCACTTAGAGAAAACATCCCCAAAAGTAAAAGACTAATGAAAGGCCAACATAATCATATCTGGGGTTCATTATAAGTGTAATGCTTGTAGTTAATGATCTGAACTTTCATTTGGAATTAAACATTGGATTGCTGACATGTCTTATTCATCTAAGCCTTGAAAATGACCTTCCTCTTGAAAAAGCACAGACAAATTACTATTTCCATCTTTGTCTTTGCTCATTTTGCCACAGTAAAGTAAAAGTTAACAGTACTCCTTATTGGGGGACTCTAAAATCTAGCAACTTAAACTGTATTCAATGCAACAGTGCTTTTGGCATCCAGTGAAATCAAATGGGGCTACGATTGTCAATGTGCAAAACATCCTATTTGATAATCTCAGGAAAATACATTTAGACCATTCTATTTATAGACATTTTATAGATGTACCAGTTCTGATAAAGCAAATGAGAAATGAAAAGGTACCCATACATAAAACTTAAAAATATGCTATAAAGACAATTAAAATGTAGTCACTTATTTAGAATATATGTTACAAGTGCCTACTACCTGTGTTGTGGTAGATTAAGTAATAAAAGCAATCATAAGCTAGTTGGAGAGATAGGAAATAACTAAGAAATGATTCTGAGCTACTCTCAAAAAATCATACTTGTTTATGATTAAAAGTGTTTTCCTTTGGCCATGATCAATAGGAGATTGAGTCTATCATATATGTTAATGACACAATGGTTTTCTTTTTAATCAGAAATACTCCTGGGGCGCCTGGGTGGCACAGCAGTTAAGCGTCTGCCTTCGGCTCAGGGCGTGATCCCGGCGTTCTGGGATCGAGCCCCACATCAGGCTCCTCCGCTAGGAGCCTGCTTCTTCCTCTCCCACTCCCCCTGCTTGTGTTCCCTCTCTCGCTGGCTGTCTCTATCTCTGTCAAATAAATAAATAAAATCTTTAAAAAAAAAAAAAAGAAATACTCCTAAGATATCAATGTATAACTACTAACAGAAGGAAGACATGAATAAGACTCAGACATGATAAAGGAAGGAAGAAATGGACACTCTGCAGCATATTTTCTTGTGCTTGTTCTTGCTTCCTACATACAAATATTTTCAAGTTACATCTCTGTATGTGTATGCGTTTACCAGAACTGTTCTTGTTTATAAATATCTAGAAATTGTTTATTGCTAAATATCATGGAAAAATGAACTTTCAATAATTTACCCTGTGAAATTTGCTTCTGCATTTTTTAAATGTCGATGAGATTGCTTTTTAAATCACTCCATATGCCCCTATAAAGTCACATGTTTGAAATTTTAGTACTTAGAAAATGTTTCTTCAAAACTATGAAGCTCCGTTTTGCTGGCAATCTCTTTCACTGTTTCTCTTTCTGCCTTAAATTCAAGGAAGTTGAATCAATGTGAAACTGAGTCACAGAAACTCTCACCTAGGCTTAGCATATTTTCTTCTTGTCCCCATTCTACTTGGTCCCCTCCATTTCTTTTTTACTGATCTGAAGTATGCTTGCCATTGACTATGTCCCGTCAAAATCTTTTTTCGAAGTAAAATAATACACATAAAGTAAAGAAGAACAGATTTTTAAATGGATAATAAACTAGAGCTCAGCAAGAGTATACAGTGGTCACATTCAAGTTTAATTTAATGGTAGAAAGAAGGGAGAGGAGAAAAAAGAAAAAGTGAATGAACCACGAGAGACTAGACTCTGGGAAACAAACTGAGTGCTTCAGAGGGGAGGGGGGTGGGGGATTGGGATAGGCTGGTGATGGGTATTAAGGAGGGCACATATTGCATGGAGCCACTGGGTATTACACGCAATGAATCATGGAACACTACATCAAAAACTAATGATGTACTGTATGGTGACTAACATAACATAATAAAAAATTATTATTAAAAAAAAAAAGAAAAAGTGAAATAGCCAAGCTATTCTCCAAGAGACTGAGAAAACCATGAAAACTATAATTTATAGTGGTTGATGAAATGCCCTTTTAGGTCTTACTTTGGAAGGGGATGGGGGGGGTCTGCTAATATACAGACCAGCCAAATTCTTTGAAATGTCACTTACCATGAGGACTTTTTTTTTTAAACATCATATAATACATGGGATATGAAAATGTTTGATTTTATATCATGCCTTCTCATGTATTATTTAAAAATCAAAATCATATTGGAAGATGATGAAATCTCCAAGTTATCTTGTTAGAAATTCAGAGAGTAAAGCATTTCACAAAGCAAATTCTAACAGCAGAAATTATCATCAAAAAGAACCAAGTGTCAAATAAATTTCTCTTTCTCGAAGACAGAGCAATAAGGCTTATATGCGCCAAGCTAAATCATTCCCCTGCTCTAAGCCTCCATGACTCTCCATCACAGATACTAAAAAAAACAAAAAACAAACAAACAAAAAAAAAACTAAATTCCTTTGCTCGATATTTAACAAGGTCTGTAATCTGACCTAGTTTGCATTCTAGTCTTTTCTGCTTTCCCACCACCCCTTTCAACCCTTTCCATGGACTCTTATGCTCTAGAAACACCACAGGACACTCATTTCTCTGACCACACTGCAGGCAGCTTTATCTGGATGCTTCCTCTAACGCCTTTTGTTCTTCAGGGAATGCTCTTCCATACTCCCTCCACCTCTGGTTAACTGTGGCCACTCTTTAGATCATAGGGCACCTGAATGCCCTGGGAATCTTCACAAGGGGCTCAGCCTTCCTCCCATTGCAGGAGAGAAAGATAAAGTTAGAGATGCCAAGGTAGTTGCTTTTCTTTTTCTTTGTAATAAAAATGGACACTCCTGATAGTCTCTGCCTTTTTAATCTGTGGATACCGATGCAAAAAAAGAGGAACCAGAAGGAATTTTCTCTGGTGGCAGAGGTAGTTGCAGCAAGAAAAAGTTCCCAAGGTTGCAATGACGGTAGCGTACTGGGCATGAGCAGGAGCTCATTCTCAAAGCATGATTGGGGGTCTTCCATCGGGCTGTATTGCCTTGTGGCATGGTTCTCTAGCCTTCCTGGAGATCACGGAGAGCCTCAGTATCCTTCTTGCAAGTTCCTCGTTTGCTCAAATTCATGGGGTCAGTTTCTGAAACTAGAGATCCTGGTTTATAGAAGTCCATCGAAATCCTTTCCAAAATTATTTAGGGCCCAGGTCAAATTTCACCATCTCTGTGAAATCTTTGTTTTATACTTCTAAGTGGAAAGAATGTCTCTATTCTATAAAAATCCTGTATATTTCTTATAACACTCATTACCTTCTGCCCAGATATATTTCTTTAGAGGCTTTATCTTTAGAACTATAGTGTAGACCCCTTGAAGGCAGAGACTATGCCACATTCGTTGTATAACCCTGACTCACAAAAGCTGACATAGTAACTTTCAGACGGCAAAGCTTGTGACTGATTGAAGTGATTGAAAGAATAACTCAATACAAGATAAAAGTCTTTATGAAAGAGTTTTGACTGGACTTACTAAGAGAAGGTTATCTACTTAAGTCATACGTATCACACACAGTAAACACCAAATAATACCATTTTATTAAGATGTTTCATATAGATGCACACATATGTATATGTATATATCTTAACAAGAGTTGACTTCCATACTTGACCTACACAGAAACTGGCACCAAGAGAATCTGCCCTCATCCCATGTGAAGAAAACATACCTCAGGTTCTCCAGTTGAGAACAAGGGAGGAATGACTGTTCTCTTGAGAAACTGCAGACGTGTGGGTCAGCATACTTCTGGTGACCCTAGAGAGATGAGAGAGTGAAGAAAATGTGATCGTGGTGTTTGTTACAATGCCAAGGGGCATTAGGGCGTAGGGGGTAAGAGCATGAATTTTGGCGCCAGGTTATCATGATTTGAATTCCAGTCCTACCACTTTAGAGATATGTAGTCTTGGGTAAGTTATTTAACAACTGTATGCCTCAGTTTCCTCCCCTGGAAAATAGGCACAATAATGGCATCTACTTCATAGGAATTTTATAACAATGAATATTTTAGTGTATGTAAAATACACGGAGTCATCATAAGTAGTACCTAAGAGAGTAAGTATTTGGTAACTCTTAGCCAGCATTACTATGTCTAATGCTTTACCTAATCTGGTTTCTGTTCCTTCATCTTTGCTACTTGTGACCCCAACCCCTGCCTCCCAGTGCATCCCTCCATCCTGTACTTCTGTTCTTGGGAGAGCTGCCATACCCTCGGGAGTTTATAGTCTCACCATATAGCACTGGTTCCATTGATGTTGGTGAGCTAACCTGGGAACTTAATGGCTATTACTTTCATGAAAAATGAACTCATGCTCCAAAGTATTGCTATAAAACTACTTTTTAAATGTAACTATTTCATTAGGATTAAGTGATGTGTCATGGGGTAAAGGAGAGGGGTGTCTAACTACAGACTCTAAGGATGGTGTGGTTGAGAGATTAATGTTTCTCTCCAAAAATGAATAGGAATTTAAGCAAAAGGGAAACAAGTTCTTAAGAAACAATATTCAAAATGCTCTAAAATGTTTTCACAAACCCCATTCCTTCCATTAAATAACTTTTTAAGTAATTTGAATTTCAAAAGAAATTATTGTGGAAGTTGTTTGTAAGAAGTAAGTTAGGCTGATTTTACTCTAGGTATAAGCCATTTAAGAGCATTATTTCAAAAAAGAAAAAAATTCTGCTTTCTTTTCCTTTTTTTTTTTTTTCCAAAAGACAAAGTGAAAAAAGCTGTCAATTCTACCACACTATGGATAAAAGAATCTGTTACACAAAATTAAAGTCATTACTACCTTTTGGGCAGATTTATGGATATAAAATTTATTTTCATTTTATGCAAAATAATTCTGTAACGCTCTGAATCCCAGTTACTATAATGGTAGGACATCCAGTGAGGAGTAATTATAAAAGAGCAAATAGTAATTTTATCATTTGGGACTTCATGTGCTCCTCCTTATTTTCCATCAAGCCTTGGTTAAAGATATTCAGTGACTTCCAAACAAGTTTGTCCCATTTCTAATTTTAAATCTTGGTGTTCTGACAATGTTGCAATCTGGTTGCACTTATTGGATTATCTGAGATGTGATGGATATATTATTCAGCACAAACACAAAAAAAATCATATTTTCTTGGTACCACAAACACTGTTTTAATACAACCATAATAAGGGATTTGCATTTATTTCAGTTAAAAAAATTTAAGTTGGACCTCAAATAATTGCAGTTTAAGTTGTTATTTTCCAAGCTATTTTAAAGTAAGTCAGTGTATTGAAATGAAAAATCAAATGTCTTTTAGCAAAGAATACACAAGCAGATTCATTCTATTAATTTCCATTAACACTTTCATTACGGCATTCTTATTTCTATGAATTTTATGTAATTTCCCCTCATTTTCAACAGGAAATAGCAATCAAAAATAAATAAATAAATAAGGTTTCTTTCTGTGTAAATACCCATAACTGAGATAATATAGTTTTGGAATTTTTACCATAGATTTCATGACTACTATTAAAGTTATTGTCACCTTGAAAGTGTCCAGCATTAACTTTGAATCAGAAACATTTGTTTCATGTAGATTTGTATACTGTGAAGTGAAATATATACCCTCTAAACCAAAGGTTAAATCTTTAGCAAACAATGTAATACAATGAAAATGTAATTTTAATTAAGAATTATTCAATATAACTATTTACCAAAAACATCAGAGCATCAGAGGAAGGTGAGACACATTTATCAAATATCTAGTGATTTTAGAAATTTTATATATGCCAGTTAATTAAATCTTCATCGAAGTCCTGAGAAGTAGGGATCATACCTGGTTTACAGAGAAAAGAGAGAAAGAAGGGAAAAAGCTAAGACTATTAATAGGATAAGAACTATTCAGTCCCACCAGGTGACTGGCAGAGTTAGGAGTGCACGTGAGACTGCCTTAAGGTGGATCCCAAACTCACACTCTTTCGTTGCATTTTTAAGCTTTGTTTACAGCAGGCTGATGCGTTCCCACGTGTGAATTGCCCTTGATCTAGCTCAGGGCAGTGTAAGAAAGACTTATCAAGATGAGACTAGTAATACCAACCACATTACAGATACCTAGAGGGAGAATTCCATAAATTCTAACATAAAAGCTGATACTTTATTGGAGAAAACACTTTGCTTTTGGCTTCTATTGTTAGTCTTTAATAAATCAGTTATAAGGCTAAAAGTCAATAGCCTTATCTACCCACAGATTCTTTTCCTGTTCACCTTATTCCTTATCTCATTATATGCAGTGCCCTTCATTCTTCCTATCTGAATTCCAAATATGAGGGAAAATAAGTTCAACATGATAAAGAACCAAGATAAGGAAAAATTCACTATTGAAAAATATAGTAGTGACGGAAATTTAATTGTAATGTTCCTATGTAGTTTGGAATTGAGAGCTAGGCGTCAGTGCTCCAAGATTTGATATAAACTAGCTGGTACTACCTCTATGCCTCTGTAGGTTTCCACCCAAAGTTGAGTCGTCGCTGATCTGACAAGATCAATGTTGTCTATAGCTCTTCTTGGTTAATGATGGTTAAGAAGATGGCATTTGGCTTTAACTCTATTGTCACAGCATCAACATTTGGGATGAAGCTATCACAAAGTAACCATTTAAGATAAGTCATTTAACAATCAAAGAGGTGAGTAAAGAAGAGCCTATCCAAGCACCCCATTCGTTTCACACGAGAAATAAATGACAAACAAAATCATGATAATATTTATACAAACTATCATTTTAGGTTTGGAGATTTGGGGATTACCATCTTGGGTATCTGGATTATTTGGATTGGGGAAGAAGGGGAGAAAGGAAGACAAAAAACAGGTTTAGTGCCTTCTTATGGCTTTCACAAGCAAGTGGAAAAGAGGCAGAGAGGGTGCGAGATCAGCGCCTCCTTGTCACACTCCAAGGAGGAAGCACACACCGGGTGGTTGAGTCTGACCTCTGCTGACCTCTATCATTGTAGGCTGAATTCACACAACTGGAAAAAGTTTTGGTTTTGATTCCAAGAAATCTGTTAGCTGCAGTTAATCCAAGTGTTTTCAACAAGAACGGTGCATTCTTCTTGTTCACAAAATTACCCCAGAAGTGCTGGGGGTTTTCACAAATCTATCAAAGGAAGTTTTGAATGCCAGTTTTCACCATAAGGTTCATTCAGACAGTATTTTTAAGCAAAAGATACTTTAGAATCGATAGTATTATAGTGAAACAACATGAACAAAGGAGATAATAATCTTAAACTCAAAATTAAAAGCTATTGGATGTGTGCGTGTCAGTTTTCATACCAAACAATTGTCTTCAAGAAGCAGTAAGTTTTCTTTTTAATAAAATGAATCAAGATTAAGCATACTTTCTTTGCTTTAACTAAGAATCACATATTTTACTAATATCGTATCAAATACATATAAAAGACTGATGTCATTTAAAATTTTTATTCTTCTTAGAAGCCTTCAAAACAATATATGACTTCCTCTGTTATGTCATGTTTATGTGCTTTGAAAATAAAAAAGTTTTATTTTAAAATTATCAACAGCAGGCTTAATTTTTATTCTAGATAAATTTTTAGAATAAATTATTAATGGTTTACTACCTTTGAAAAATTAAATCAATGATTGGTAAGAGTATGGTTCACAGAAGCTGATAGGTCAAAAGAATGCTATGAAATGTAGGGTTAGTTTGGGTCACAATGTTGTGTTTATTATATGTCAGGTATTTTCCTTGGTACTTTAGATATATTGACTCATTCAATCCTTAAAATAAGTCTATGTACACTTTGTTGTTTCTTCTTCTTCTTCTTCTTCTTCATCATCTTCTCTACTTTAGAGATGAGGAAAGTTAATCCAGAGAAGGTAAATAACAAAGGCAAACCCAAATAGCTGGTAAGAGCCAGAGCCCAGGTTCAAACCCTGGCTCTCTGGGGCCTGAGCTTGGTACCCTTAACCTCCTTGCTGTCTATACCACCTTTCACTCAGTTGCTTGATTTTGAAACCATTTGAAGAAGTTCCTTGCAAGATAATAACTTAGATTTGAATGATCATACTCAAGTATGTTAATCAGTGACCAGAGAAGGATCTTTCATAATATGTCACGAAACACCCATGGACAGGTAGAATTCCATAGTTTATCCTCATTTTGTCATGTCTGACTTTCTATCCATGAGTTTTGCGAAAAGAAAGCACTATTTATCAAACTTGCAGAGCTCCAAGCATATGTGTGATAGCTAACATACAAGAGAATGTTAAATTAAAATTCAAAATGGCCTTGACGGAATCAAAATTTTGACTTTTTAACAAGATCAACACTCAATTTCTGCTTGGAGATTAAAAACAACAATAACAACAAAAATAAGGAACACACAAAACAGAACGAAAAAGACAGTCTTGGCAGCAGTTGACTTGAAAAAGATCAGAGTGCTTTAGTTGACCGCAGATTGCAGCAACCAAACCAAAGATGATGTCACCTAACAACAGCTACCACCACCAAACCCTTTCTCCAACATGCCAATTACATGTTTTTATGTTGCATTAACAGAAAAAACATTGTTTAAATCAGTTGAGATTTTTCTCCATCAATGTATTCAGCACTAGTCAGACAATGCCTAGAATACTGAATAAGTTCTAGATATGGTATAGGACAAAGTAGAGAGAATTTAGAATAATTTAGGTGGGAATGTTTAGAATCTTGTCTGAGTATCATGCCATAAAGGAGTGGTTGGAAAACTCGAGAAGGGAAGATCTAATTGAGAACAGAAAAGGATTTTTAAATAGGAGATAGTTCATGTGCAGGAGGGAAATAGACATATTTTCTCTCATGTTTCGAAAGGAAAATATAAGATCAATGGGTAGGAGACACAAGAAGACAGATAACATTTAAGTTCAATAATGTCAATGCTTGTCTTGTGAGAAAATGAGCTCTCCATCCTGGAAGGTAAGCAACCAGAGGATCAATAAATGTCAGCCTATTTTTGTGCAGCTCTCTGATTTGAGAAAGAGTTTAAATTAAATGACCACTGAGGTCCCTTCCAATGTTAAGATACTATTAATTAACCTTTTTCCACATTACATCTCTATTTTATTCTGTACCTGAATTTTTACTAAATGCTATTTCAACTTAATTAAGGAAATGAAATATTTTTGTGAATTTAGTAACCTTAATCAATAGTAACATCAAGTGTTAATATATTTTTAGAGAAAAATTAAGTGAAATAATCAGTGTTCAAATAAACTTTTGTCTAAAAGTAAAATCCTGTGATAATCTCCAGATTTATTTTTTTTTAAAGATTTTATTTATTCATTTGACAGAGAGAGAGACAGCCAGCGAGAGAGGGAACACAAGCAGGGGGAGTAGGAGAGGAAGAAGCAGGCTCATAGCAGAGGAGCCTGATGTGGGGCTCGATCCCATAACACCGGGATCACGCCCTGAGCCGAAGGCAGACGCTTAACGACTGTGCCACCCAGGCGCCCCTCCAGATTTATTTTCTAAATCACAACACAGTGGAAACTTAATTTTAAGATACACATTTAATGAATTGGTATAAAGAAAAGATAAATTAATGGGATGTTAGTGTGCCTTTGTACCTCCGAGGGTTTGTTATTGAGCAGAAAATTTATGCAATTAAAACAATTGTCTACTTTATGCTCATCTAATTTTGTGTTTGACCAGGACTAAACATGCTTTACAACACATCTTTGAAAAGAGATACTATAAGAATCTTCATCTCTCAGTGCAGTAGGATAATTATAGCTTCAAACAGAAGAGTCAAACTGTAGCCATGTTGCTGTTTTAAAAGTGTACTTTTGAATAGTCATTGGCATCTCATCTTTTTGAAATTCTTGCTTAATATTATAAATGAAAGATTTTGCTGAATCGGAACCTCCCACTTGATCTTTGCTAAAGGGACTAATGGCTATGGAAACAAATGCCAGCTGAGCTCATTATTTTAAATGCAAATGTTTGGCTGAATCTACATCTCAGACCTGACAGGCAACACCTGACTTTTTTAACAATTGCTCGGGACTGCAAAAAATCAGTTTTCTCCAAATGCAAAAGGTGACTGCTTCATAATGCATTTACGATTTAGCTTAGTTTCTGCAGTTTGATTCTCATATATTTTAAATGAGATGGGAAAAAGTAGTGCTTATTTTTTTTTTCCTGAAACCAACAGATAGCATTATGTAGCTTAAAAATTCCAAATCTGATTTTAAGAATGTCCTAACAATCTAAAAAATACAACTACCATGAAGAATGTCACATGGGGACCTTTCCACATATATTCAAACCCAAGGAAGAGTATATGTTTTCTATGGCTCTGAGAAGCATTTAGAGTATTCAAGTTTTATCTTATTTATTAAATCCATAAATTGCTGAATGGTTTGGGGATGTACATAGAATTATTTCCACAATGAAGAAAATACAGCCCAGGAATTTTAATACTTATCAAGTCACTAAAATATTTTTATTTTGTTTTTAGTATATCTCTAAACTGTGAGGCCAACTTTAACTCAGGATGATATGCTGTGTCAAATTACAAAGGTCATCACGATGTGGGAAACAAAGGCAGAAGAAAAATTATTAAATGTCCTTGCTACCTACAGCCCACTGACAAGTCCTTGAAACAGGCAGAGTGAATTTCTCTAGGGACTCAACTGCCTCAGTGTTATTAATACTTTGCTAAGGGCAAAAGGCAATCCTAGCCTGACACCCCCCCCCCCCCAACCAGGATCCTGTAAGTCTACTTTAACATATAAAAATTTCCTTGGAAACCTCCTTTATCTCTAACCCCCGCCCCAAGATACAGGTTGGCAATCATCCCCCAAGCATATGGCCCACGATATACATCTGAAGGGTCTCATGACTAAAGTTTTATTAGACGGTAATAAATGACCTTTTCCCCAGAACAGCTAGCCCCCTCAAGGTCCTGGAAACCTTGCTTCCAAAATTCCTTAGAGACTTATGGTATCCCTAACCCCCTCCCAACTTAAGGGTATATAATGGGCCACTCCTTATGACCCCAGTGCAGCTCTTTCTGCCCACGGGTCTGTCCCTGTGCTTTAATAAAATCACCTTTTTGCACCAGAGATGTCTCAAAAATTCTTTCTTTGCTGTAGGCTTCGAACCCTAACATCTTTCCTATATCAATCACAGTTCGGGATTGGAAAATTCCTTCACTAGTTCTCCTCCTCCCCTTCCTCCTCCCCACCCCCTGCTCTCCTCCTCCCTTTCCTGTTTGTCCTCCTCCTTCCCCTCCTCCATTTCCTCCTGTTCTACTTCTAGTTCTTTCTCTTTCCCCTTATTTTTCGTCCTTCCTCCATCCCTTTATTCCTCCTCTCTTCCTCCTCCCTTTTAATTAAAAAAAAAGTCTGCTGTAAAAAGTTTGAATACCAAAATATTTTCTTTTTATAGATATTTTTTCTCACTACACTCATAAAATACTCTTATGAAGATATAATGTTAAAGACAGATTCAGATCAAAATTTGTATCTTACTTATTTATGATCCTAGATCACTGCAGTAATATATTTTTGAGTTTATCATTTGAATCTTTTAAATATGAAAAACAACGTATAATATATAAATTTAAAAACAATTTTAAAGTATTAACTTTAAATGATTTCTAATTTCAACTTCCTTATTTTAAAGCTTAATCCGGTGTTGAGCATTGTAACCACATTTTTTTCTATCATGAAAAATATTCCGTCACAAATCCTTGTCCTGCAGCTCACTCTTTGCTGTTTTCATGTATGTGTGTGTATGTGTGTGTGTACCTTTGTGCAAATACTGAACACTTAGTGATTAAAATTTCAGTCCGACAGTTGGAGTTCTAAGCTTATTTGACTATATTTTGATAACCTTTTAAGTCTCCAATGTATAACTTATAGACGTGAGTTGGCAAAATGGATGAACCCTAATTAATTATCACATGGCATTATTCACTATACTGTGACAAAATGAAGTAAAAAATTGAGGAACAAAGCAAGAAGGGAGAAGTGAGCCTTCTCCAGTTGAAATACTTCACTCAGGACTTATCCAAGTGAGATCTTTCTCAGTGTTCCTTTGGGGTGGTTCCATGGCAGGAAAAGGGGGAAAAAAGCAAAATTCTGTCACTGCAGAGTTAATGTATGAGGACAGGGTATCCTGCCAAAAGGTCACAACACAAATGCCATCTTGATTCTCGTTTTAATGGCCTAGCCAGTTATTCTTTAAGAACATTCCAGTGACTGGTAGAGAAGAATGGGGAGAAGAAACCCAGAGCACACACAGGAAGAGTTAGTTTTTCTGTTTGTTTTTTTTTTTTTTTTAAACTAATGATTTGATGCTAAAATTTTCTCAGCCAGGAAAATTTTCAGGCTTTCTTATAACTCCCCAGGTTTTCCTTCCAGTTTTCGGTAAATCGTACAAAAAGCTGCAGAAGCAGCTTGAGACTTCCCCTACTGCTGGAGGGAATAATGGGACGCTGGCCATCAATGTGTCTGCTTTCATCAGCCAGGACAAGGTGCACCCTTTCTGCAGGCAGCCGTCCTAACAGGCCTCAGCCTTTTGTCGGCAGACTAACTGACAGGTGGAAATCTATAGAGTTAAACAATCTCAAAGGTCTGTGTGGAGAGTAAGGGGAGTTGAAAAAAAAAAAAAAGAATTTAAAACCTGACACATATGGGTTTCCAAATAAGGGTTTGACCTTTCCAAATAAAAATATTGCCCTGGCCTTCTCTCCAGCCAGTGAATGCCTCGGCAAGAAAGCATGAAATGTGTCTTTCGCATTCACATATCATTTTTATTGACAGCTACATATCTAGACAACAGACCATGCATAAGTATATGCAGTAATTGAGAAGAAAGTATTGTGGGGCTTCCAATTAAGAAAAAAAAAAAAATTATATCCCTCATCTGGCCTCTAGGCCAATAATCTTCCACCTTGATTTTGCAACACTAAGCACTGCAGTTTTCTCAAAAGGCATTATGAAATTCTTCTCAACTATTCGAAACAAAATTATGTTTCGTTTTCTTAATTTTAAAAACTAAACAAAATATGGCATCCAGAACCTTTGGGAACTGTGGCTGCGGGAAGGGAGTGGTAGAACATAAGAGGAATTGTGTGTGACGGCTGCACCTACGTCCGGCCGCCCGTGCCCCAGAAGGAGCATCGGACACGGGGGCCCTACGGTTCTTCAGATTACTACTATCTGAAAAACGGGGGAAAAAACAAGTCCTAAGCACCCAAAGAAAATCGCTTTAATGATACAATCGTTCTTTTTTAAAGTGTAAAAACAACATTTAACATAAACACAAAATAAAATAGTGATGTTTGCTTGTAATTACAGGTCACTTCTGGTTTTCCTAAAAGACATGAAACACACAGGGCTAGACTGTGGGTGCATAAGGGAAATTGTGTGGAGCTCTTTGTGGGTGGTATCACAACCAAGTGTGAGTTCAATAACAGAGTCTTCTACAGTTAGTCGTCTTCTTTTTTTAAAAGGTAAATATACTTAGAGGAACAGCCCTGCATGATGACAGAAAAAGTGGCTGCTTATGTGGTAAGATTTGAAAGACCTCTACCGACTTATCCAAAAATATTTCTGCCACCAGCCTGCGGTGTTCCCAGAAAATTTCTCACCATTCCTTTGGGACATTATCTCCAAAATGTCCCTTAAAATGCAAGCGGATTACCTCACAGCCCTGGTGTATTATACCCCATTATCATATTAGTGAGAATTTATTTGCTCTGCAAGACAGTTTAGATGAGAGTGAGAAAACGGGTTCGGCAACAAAGAACACTAGGAGGAGAAAGATACAGTTTGCAGAAGAGTCCCCGGGGCAGTGACTACCCTGCTCAGGGGACGCCGAGAGGGAGGAGGGCCAGCGATCAGGGCCGGAAAAGACAGTAGGAGACGTCCTTGGCCCCGCAGACTCCTATTTCCAGCTCTACGTTCCTAAACCACACAAGGATTTCCTCCTCTGAAAGCACTTTGTATTTTACCCGCCACATGAGAGGCAGCCTATGCTTCCTCTGTCTGGACGGTTACGTGTCCTCCACCCACTTTTAATTCGCCAGGCTCTGTCCTTCAAATGTCAGGAATTCCCACCGCTCTTAGCCAAGGCCTTGTACTACATAAACGCAACACTGATACTTACTAAATAAACGAATAAAACTGGAACCCTGGAGATGGTTGCACTGGGATTCTAGCAAATGTGGCATCAGATTTTCTCATTTCACACAATCCAGGCAGGGGTTTGCCACAAGTGGGGATCCAGTTGCTTAGCTGCCTAGTTACCGGGGCACCTTCTGTGCACTCCCCGGATACCATTACTTTGTCCGCTTATAGGCTTTTTGATTGTTTTGTTTTACATCTGTCTCTCTGATTAAACTTTATATTATGGGATGAATAAGACCGAAACTTATTCATTGTTTTAGTATCTTTTGTATCATTTTCAATCTTTTCTCCCTTTCTCTGCATCTCACCAGATGCCCCCCACCCCCACCTCACCGTCTCTGACCATACTTGACACATAGTATCAAAGAAGCCTGAAACGGAATACAAAGAGAGAAAGGGGAAGGAAGGGAGGAAAGGAATGAGGGAAGCAATAAGAAACATACTTACAACCATGTTATTTTTTCTTCCAAGGGGAGCTGTGACTAAATCACGTGCACCTGATGACAGCATTTCGGTTGCTTGGCCCTATCTGAGGAAGAGTTCGCATACTTGAGTCATTGTGCTGAGTTTGACAGATTGGGGGTGGGGAGCAGCAGCGGCCGAGGGACAGTTTCAGGGTCATAACAGCAGTTTTAAGTCTCTTTCATCTCATTACTACTTTTCCAGAATGGAATTCTTTGTATGATTGTATCATGCCAACTAGCTCTCCTATGCTGTGGGCTGAACAGGCTAGGATGTGAATATCCCCTCCTCCCGGCGTGTTCTGCTAAAGACTACTGAGAAATCGGAGCTACATTTTGCAAAGGTCTTAATTCATACTGCTCAGACAACGTTATACCACTTCAAATTCTGCTTTTAGCTACAAAAGTTGAACAAGTCTTTCGGAGATACTGTTGAGAAATTGTTTACTTTGTCTAGGTCCATGATTGCATGGGTCATTAACCATGCATGCAGCTACTGAACAAAAACTGCCCAGACAGCAGCTTTCCTAAACAGGTCTCTGGAACAGCCCCATTGTCCTTTGGTCTTTAATGGCAGCTCTGTTTCACTTGCTTTTTAATGCATGGCCTGGAAGCCCATGTTTTGACTCTGGAGGACATCGAGTTTCTGTGCACAGGGCCACTTTTATCAAAATTATTTTTGCTCGGCCTACAAAGGCACACAAAGATCTAGGTATTATGGTAAAGTCTTTGTGGTGTTCATTTTTCTATTCTTATGTGGATCTAAACATGCTCAGCATTCATAAATGTTGAATGAGTATACTTGTAACGCTAAGTAAATCAAAGCCTATAGACTTTTTCCCCCCAGCAGTGTCACAGTAGAAGTTTACAAGCATGGACTTTCCAGTGACATCTGGAAAAGACTCACAAAGAGGGAACTGATAGTTCACATATTAGTACTGGTAGTTTCTCAGTACAAGATGTGTAAGAGGAGACTCAGAGTCCAGAACAATTTTAGAATCATGAGGTGAACTGACGGTTTTTAATTTTGGTGAAGAGTGTGCTACAGTTTTGGGGGGCTCATGGGAGCCCTTTGGAGCCATTAAATCATTGAGAGCTATCACATGGGGGTGGGAATAAATACGGGACACTTTTTTTTACCACAATCCTTGGCTCTAGATGGTTTCGGAGAAGTACAATGTTCTCATTTACAAAACCTGTGTTGTGTAGTCCCTATGTCCCAAGAAAACTAAGAAAAATGAAATTATAATTGCAAAACAAACAAAAATTAAGTTCCTCAGAAAAAGAATTTAACTGTCGTACACTTTTTCAAATATGCCTCTGAAAATTTACAGGATTTATTCAAGTGCAGAAAGAATGCTCTCCTCTTGGCAACTAGGATTCATGTGATGACTCAGCAGTTTTCAGTTCCAGTAAAGCCAACCTTTTATAGACTTCAGTAATGCTTGTGTTGATAATGTAAAAGAAAGAAGAAAAATAAATACAGTATGGTGTAACTATATGGTGTAACTATGAAAAGACTTTCTATCATTCCCAAGAGGATGAAAACTCTGCAGTTGGATACGGTAGAATTCTGTGGTAGGGATTAGGCTTCTCAGAAACTCCAGTGACATTTCAGTTCTTAGTAAGGAATTGAATGAAGCTGTTTTCTTCTTTCCAACCTGTAAAACTATGGTCACTCCCTCCTTCTCAATTAGTTGTCCAATAAATGAACTAAAGGTCTATTAAAAACATGATTAAAGAAGGCAATCTGATTTTGTGTTTAGCCACAAAGGACAATGGTTACGACAAGAGCAAAGTGCCCTGAAGTTTCATTTAGCCTCCATTGGACAAAAAAAGGTTTGTGAGAGACACAGAAAAGCCACAAATCATCAATCCTCTAGCCCTATAAAGGAAGATTCCAGGAAGTCTCCTTAGTAGCAAATTTGGTAAACAGCCCATTAAAGGTTTCTGATGTATCACTAAGAGTAAGTCAAGATTCGTGGAGAGTTCTCACAATACACTTGGAAAAAAAATAGATTGTTGATTTTGTATAAGACCTTGGAATATGTATTGTTGCTTCTGAAGATATTTACAAGAAAGCAGTCTTATTTTTTCTTATGGAAGTCATTCATTCTCAACCTACAGAAACTGATTTTACAGCATGTGATTCAAAAGCTCAAGATAATTTCATAACATGAACACACTACTCCAGAGAGAGACATGAGAGGAAAAAATGAAAGAAGCATTACACAAGCAAGATACTATCTAAATAGACTTTTGTAAACAAAATTATTAGTACTTGCTGGTATAAAAGTATGACAAGAAACCCTGAGAGGAAAAAATGAAAATATTCAATCTTTTGAAAAAGTGCAGTCAGGTGATAAGATTAGGAAAAAAAAAATCTCTTCTATATCAGCAATACCTAGGTAAATATGTAATAGAAGTTTATCATTTATGCAGAAGCAACAAAAATATAAAACACTTAAGATTGGGACACCTGGGTGGCACAGTTGGTTGAGCGACCAACTCTTGGTTTCAGCTCAGGTTGTGATCTCAGGGTTCTGAGGTCAAGCCACACGTCTGGCTCCCCGCTCAGCACAGAGTCTGCTTGAGATTTTCTCTCCCTCTCCCTCTGCCCCTCCTGCTTGTGCCCTCTCTTTCTCTCTCTCTGAAATAAATAAATAAATCTTAAAAAAAAAAAAAAACACTTAAGATTATTCTTGACCCAGGGTGCCTGGGTGGGGCAAATGGTTAAGCTTCTGACTCTTGGTTTCAGCTCAGGTCTTGATCTCAGGGTGGAGAGATTGAGCCCCCGTTCAGTTCAGAGTCTCTCTCCTTCTCCCTCTGCCCCCCACCCTTTAGAAAAAAAAAAAGATTACTCTTGACCTAAACTAAACTACATAAAGAAAAGTATCACCTTTTGCTGATAAACTAATGAAGATATTTTTATATGTATTGACAGGAAGACTGGTCAATATAAACTTGTCAATTCTTTGCAAGGTAATTTATTGGCTTTATGAAATTTCAATTCAAATTCAGGAAGGGGAGAGCAGATATTAAACAACTAAGAATTTTTTGAAAAAGAAAAGTTATTACTGTGCCCTGTTCTTGCCAGATATCAAAGTATAGTATAGCCCATGATAATCAAAACAGTACATTTTTGGCAGAAGAACTAATGGCCAGATAAAATGAACAGAATAAATACAGCAGGAAATCACCTATCATAGATACTGCTTTAATATATAGTAAAGGTGAAATCATAAATTGGTGGGGGAAAAAAGAATTATTTATTAAGTGGTGCTGGGAAAGTGATTTTTATATGGGAGGAAAAGAGAGCCTTACTTTATAATTTATATTTTAAAATTTGTATGGACTGAAATGTATAATACACAGCTATTAAAATTATCAGACTGTGGTTTAGACTAACATTTTTTAAACAAAATACATGAAAAGAATAATAAAGAATAAATTACCAAAAACATTCTGGATACCAAAAACATGAATAAATAAAAGTAAAAGAAAAAAAAAATTCAGGGAAATTTCCAATAAATATAACAAAAACATAACCAATAGGAAGAACATACATAAATTCAAATCAGGATGGGGACTAAATAGTCTGAGAAATTGATTTGAAATTACCTTAGGTTTGTCTAAGACATATCACAGACTAGCTGTGAAGGTTCCTATCCCATCCAAGAAGTATACATAAGACAAACCCTGACTATTTGGCCAAAGGAATTCATAGAGAAGGTTGATTCTATGCCTTGGTCAATGGTGAGTGAAGGTCTGAAATTTCAGAAGTACACAAATTTCCCCCAAATCTCTATGGCAGAGCAATTTATTGATATATTTTGCTGTGTACTTGATCCTATAGGAGACTCCTGAGAACAAAAATATAATTATCATCTTTCCATATCCTCCTGGAAAAATCAACCTTTATGTTCTAGAAATCTGCCTTCCTTTTTTGGTCAAAAGCCTAGGTCTATGGTGGTGAGAGAAATGGCTTCCCAAGAGATGAGGGCTCCCACGTGAGAAGGAAAGGGGGTTCATCTGTGTTTGACAAGAAGTGGAAAATGTGTCCTCTTCATATCAGCTCCTAGAAGTAAGAAGATTCCTTTTTTTTTTTTTTTTCTAGTGTGAGTACAGCAGCCAGAATAACACTGGCATGACGTTTTGCTGCCTGCTGAAACATCTTTTATCCCAACTGCTGACTTCATAAGACTCCTACCCACCCAATTTAATTTTCCCAGAATCAGAGACCAGGATGCTATTAAATTTGCATTACGGAAAATGTCTGAGAAAAGAGAAATGAAGAGAAGGAGGTCTGCTAAAGCTGGGAGCATTATCAGACTCCAGTGTAAGTCCGAAGAGAGGAAAGAAGAAATTTGGGCGGAATCACCCTGGTTGCCTAGCAGTTTAGGAAAAGTTCAGTAAAGTCTTCCGGGGGTCCTTGAGCCAAAGTTGACTTTCCTTTCCCTGCTGCACCCAGTCAGGTCATTCGCACCACAGGAACCTGGCCTCTGAAAATTGGGTGAGGGATGAATTTCAAAGCTCAACAGCTGGGACCCATGTCAATCGCCTCCTTGTGTTGTCAGGTTTGCAGGCCCATTCTCATGCTGCTACCCCTTCAAAGCCAACACATAATTAACATCTTCCTCAAGCTTCCACAGCACCCATAGACAGAGCCAATTCTTCCTTTGAAGCATACAGATACTTCTGGTGGTACATTTCTTCTCCCAGGTAGAAATATTTGCTTAGGAGTCTCTTTTTCTCCTATCAGGCTGTGAGATATTTGAGGAGAAGTTCTCTGTGTTTTCATGATCATAGCCTGAGGTGACTGGCACAGAGCGGAGACTGAATGTCACTGATTTGGTGAAATGATCTCTTATATTGTCTTGTTAGCAATTGAATGTACACATTCTTTATGTTGACAGGAGGTCTTGTAACCCCAACCTGACTATACACTCCTTGAAGACAGCAAAAAACAGTTTATGTATTAACTTCTTGATTTTGAAATAACTTCAAATTTACAGAAATTGAACCAGGACAAGGAACTCCCATGTACCCTTTACCTTCATGGATTGTTAACATTTTGTCACATTTGCTACATCACTCATTTTTTTTTCTCTCTCATATCTATATATTATATCTATATCTGTGTGTCTATAGACACATATACAGACAGAGATCATTATTATATCTAGACAGAGATAATTATATACAGGGAGCTAGAATCATCATCATCATTATTACTGCTATTTGAGCCATTTAAGAGAAAGTTGCAAATTTCCTGCCCCTTTGTCCCTAACTGCATTCACTTTTATAACCATAGTGGAGTTCCAAAATCAGGAAATTTAACATTGATACACTAATTATATATTAATTTTAATTCAAATTTCACCAATTGTCCCAATAATGATTCTTACAGCAATCATTTTTTCTGATTCTGGATCCAGTCCAGGATCACGTATTATGTTTAGTTTTCATTTTGTGATCTCCTTTCACATGGAGGGATTCTTCATTCTTTAGAATCACTGTATACAGTGATACAGCAGGTGCACAATAAACATTAAATATATATGTTCACATATGCAGCTAAGAGTCATGGAGACACATATGGGCCATGCCAAAATTATTTTCTTTCTTTGTAGTAAAATAAATAATTCAATAGTTTCATCAATTTTATAACCAATAGTCCTACATGACCTTTTCAAAATATGACTGTGGCAATTCAAGGGCATTGCATTCTCATTCTACAGAGAACATCTTTAGAGAAACTCAAGTGATTTTAAAAGATGATGGTATTAGCCTGTTCTAACCTCTTCAGTTGACTAAAAATCAATATTCATACACATAGAGACTTTTACCGGAGGCAAATTTAATAGAAAATGCACAAACTGAACAATATAAGAATGTCTGTGGAACATTCATTCAGAACTGACATAGTGATAACCTACCTCTACATATTACATAACTTTCATTTAGTAAATCGTATTTTCTATTATCTCTGAAAATTAGCACATTCCAAGGTATGAAATTAACCAAGCATTTAAACAAGATGCACAGGAAATAAGACATATATTGAAACACCATGAGGTGGGTTTCTGATGATAAGTGGACGTGGGTAAAGAAGTTAGCATTGTACTGGAGGTTCTAACCAGTAATCAAGAAAAAAGAAATAAAAGCCATCCAGGTGGGAAAGAAAGAAGTAAGCTATCTCTGTTTGTAGATAACATGGTTTTATATATAGAAAATCTTGACAAGAAACTTGTATCCAGAATATATAAAGAATTCTCAATGATAAAAATACAGTTAAAAATGGACAAAGGATCTGAATAGACATTTTTCCAAGAAATATGTACACATGGTCAATAAGCACACAAAAAGATGCCCAATATCACTAATCATTAGGGAAATGCAATTCAAAACCACAATTAGAGGCCAGTTCACATGCAGCAGGATGGCTATGATCAAAAAGAAAAAAAAAACAGATAAAGAAAGGATGTGGAGAAATTGTAACTCTCACGACAGTAGTAGTGAGAATGTAAATCAGTGCACCCCTTTGGAAAAATAATATGGCATTTCCACAAACGACTAAACGCAGAGTAACCATTAATCCAGCAGTCTATTTCCAGGCGTATATCCAAAGAAATGAAAAACATATGTTCACACAAAAGCTTGTACACAAATATTCATAGCAACATTATTCATAATAGCCAAAATTAGAAACCTCAATGTCTCATCAAATGATGAACGGATAAATAAAATATGATATGTCAATAAAATGGAATATTGTTTGGCAATAAAAAATAGTACTGCTACAGTATGGATGAATCTTGAAGATATGCTAAGTGAAGGACCAAGGACCACATACTGTATGATTCTATTTATATGAAATTTCCAGCATAGGCACAGAAAGTACAGAAGTAGACTAGTGGTTGACTTGGGCTGGTGAGTCAATGGAAGGGATTGGTGGGGAATGGCTAAGGGGTTTGGAGTTCCTATTTGGAGTAATGAAAATGTTCTAGAATTGATTGTTGTGATAGATGCAACAACTCTGTGAAGATACTAAAAGATATTGAATTATACATTTTAAGTGGATTGATTGTATGATATGTGAATTATATCTAAATAAAGCTGAGAGAAATAGAGACAACCAAAGGAGAACTCTGCAAGGTGGTAAAGAGGTGTTCCATAAATGAGCCGAAGATGGTGCCTAGGTTGTCTCTTCACTGCAGGCTAAGACTTGTTAGCTCAAAAGTTGGCTAGCGCCAAACTCAAGTTTTTACACATCCAATTATTTTAAAAATTGGTCAAGCAAACAATTTTTACTATTTAGAGCCAATTTTTACTATTTAGAGCCTGCCCCACAAAGCCTCACCCAATAGCAGTTACCTACTGATAAGATAAGGCCTTACAATTGTAAGGCTCCAAGTCACTGCTACTCTTTGGAGACTCCCACTATACTGCTGAGTAACAACACCCAGACATACAAGCTCCCTCTTCAATACCCCTTGCCCTTCTCCCTTTCTAGATGGTGGCCTGCTCACCATAGGCTGTAAGGCACTGCCCCCTCTCATGCAAAACTATCTAAGTACCACCTAATAAAGCTTGTTGTTTGTTACTGACCCTCCTGTCATACCCTTCCCCTTGATCAGGCCCTGGATCCCTTATATCCCCTACAGAAGGTAAGCTGGTCTGAGATCTCAGGACTAGGAGAACAGCATGGTGACACTCTGCCCTACAGAAGATGGCTGCCCAGACCCTGCATTTCCCAATGCTCAACCTGTCAAAAGAAGACAGCCCAGGTAGGTTCATATTTCTGCCAGGTCAAGCACAAATCTGTCTGACAACATCAGGTGAGCCTGACACACCCAGCAAAGGGGGGTGGATTAGAAGCCCTGTCAGTAATAAGCAGACAGGAGTAGCGCTTGTTTTCCTTGCCATTCCTGACACTTGCCCATTCTGTCAAAAATACTGTGAGATGAGCAAGCAAAATTGTTGAAGTGCCCACAATTTACTTGAAGTGGTAAAATGCTGATCCCAGGGGCGCCTGGGTGGTTCAGTAGGTAAAACATCTGCCTTCAGCTCAGGTCATGATCCCGGGTCCTGGGATCGAGCCCCACATTGGTCACCCTGCTTCTCCCTCTGCCCCTCTCCCTGCTCCTGTGCTCTCCTCTATTTCTCTTTCTCTCTTCCTCTCAAATAAATTCTTTTTTAAAAATGTTGATACCAATAAATGTTCTAAGTCACATGCATATATTGTCATACCCGTAGCAATCACTGCAAAAACTGTACAAAGAGATACACTCGACAACACTGTATATAAATCAAGATGGATTCTTTGGGTTGAAGTAATCTACGAGAATACAAGAAAAGAGAAACAGAAAAATGAAAACCTAAAGAAATTGCAAAACAAATAATAGAAGACTTAAGCCCTAACATAAGAATAATTACATTAAATGTAAATATTTCAAATATACCAATCAAAGGACAGAGATCAGTAGAATGGGTACATGATATGACCCATCTATATGCTGTACAAATTCAATGACATAACTATGCTGAAATTAAAAGGAGGAAAAAACACTGATGGAAATATTGATCAAATAAAAGCATGTATGGCTATATCAATATCCGATAAAGTAGATTTCAGAGCAAACAAAATTACTAGAGACAATGAGGGACACTGCATAACAATAAAAGGATTAACGCATTAGAAAGATACAGTGATGCTAAATGTGTATGCCCGAAACAAAGTCCTCTCAAAATACATGGGGAAAAACTGACAGAGCTGAAAGGAGAAATAGATGAACCCACAATTATAGTTGGGGACTTCAATGTCCCCTCTCAGCAACTGATAGAACTAATAGAAAACAAAGATATCAAAGTTCTGTACAAAATACTCATCTAATAGGATCTAGTGGATATGTAGAGAACATACCACCTTGTAATAGCAGAAAACACTCAGTGCCCGTGGGTCATTCATCAAGACAGACCATCTCCTGAGCCACAAAACAAAGCTCAACACATTTAAAATAATTGAAATAATACAGAGTATGTTCTCTGACTATAATAGAATCAAAGTAGAAATCAATAACAGAAAGACAATGGGGAAAATCTCTAAACACATGGTATACCCCTACCAACCCATGGGTCAGAGGAAGCTTAAAAATACACAGAATGAAAATGAAAACACAGCATATCAACATATGTTGTCCACCACTAAAACTGGGCTGAGAGGGAAATTTATAGCAATAAATGCTTATGTTAGAAAATGAGGAGAGATTTCAAATGAATACTCTAAATTGCTATCCCAAGAAACTAGAAAAAAAAGAGCAAAATAAACCCAAAGCAATCAGAGGAAGGAAATAATAAAGATAAGAGAATACATCAATGAAATTGAAATAGGGAATTACAGAGAAGTTCAATTAAAAAAAAAAAAAAGCTGTTCTTCAAGAAAAATAAATAAAATTGACAAACTTCTACCAAGACTGGTAAAAGTAAAGAGAGAAGACACAAATCATTAACATAAGAAATTAAATACAGGATAGATTCAGCAGCCTTTAAAAGATAATAAGGAAATACTATGAACAACTTTACACTCAAATATTCAACAATTTAGAAGAAATTGACCAATTCTTCGAAGATCACAAATTACCAAAATTTAACTAAGATGAAATAATGATCTAAATAGGGCTGTAATCAATAAAGAAATTGGATTTGTAATTTTAAATCTCAAGAGAAAAACCATCTTAGAACTAATATCCAACCTTATGGATTTCACATATTAGTTCTAGGAGATTTGGCTTGTTTCGTAAATTCCTTGGGATTTTCCACATAGATAATCTGTATGGATTTTATTTCTTTTACTTGCCATATAGCAGTGGCTAGAATTTCTAGTGCAATGTTGAATAAAAGTGAAAACAGACCACCTTACTTTGTTCTTGACCTTTGGAGGAAAGCATTCCTCCTTTTACCATTATTGATTATATATTACTGTTAACTGTAGTGTTTTGTAGGTCCTCTTAATCATGTTGACGCAATTCCCCTCTATTAGTTTTTCTTTAAACGTTTTGTAAAATTCTTCAGCAAAACTATCTGAGCTAGGAGAAATCTCTGTATTAGTTTTGGAAGTTTAAATTTAAAGGAGCATTTAAAGCATTTTCTTTTTCTTTAAAAGAAGAATAAGGAAAATTTTATGATTAAATAGAAAAAAGAAAATAAGAAAATATTATAAGAAAATAATTGAAGATAAAGAAGGAACTGTCCTAAGATTAAAGCAGTAGGTTATCAATCAGAGTAGAAATTAGAAAATAACAGCAAGGAACATACCTCAGAGCAAAAGGGGAAAAAAAAATCCCAAACATGCCAAGGTATTTATTGATAACATAAGGTACCTCTGTTATAAAATAAAGAGGAAAATTGAAAGGGGAGGGGAAAGGCAAGAAGGTAGAGATACTGAGTGATGTCACATTTGAAAAACGATACCTTACTTTTAGCACAAACACTGGAGAGAGTTTGAAACAAATTTTAGGACTCCCCCCCCACCTTTTTTTCACATCATTTTGGGGGTAATTCCTGTCAGGAACAAGCTCTTGTTTGACAACACCAGGACCCATTGTCATAAATAAACCCAGGGGAAAACAGACAGGCTTCATGTGTTTCCTGAATCCATACCTCCACCCTTGGCCTCTAGCCTGAATTCCAGACCAGTATACTCATTTGTCTAATCCACACTTGTACGTTTATCCCGCAGCCATTCTAAATTCAACATGTCCAACAACAACCCATCTCTTCCACTGCCTTCGAACCTAGCACAAGAGCATCACTTTCTATCGATCTTTTAAATTGGAAGCCTGATGTCATCCTTGATCCTTCTCTTTCCATTACTGCTTGCTTCCAAAAACTTACCAAATCTAACATATTCTACTTCATTCTTTCCCCTCAGCCCTTTCTTTGGTTTAGGTCACCACTATTTGTGGCTTACAAAAGCCCCCTAACTGCTCTAATGAGGCTTTTCCCCCATACTTCAATTTACTCTTCACACTGAAATCTATAAAGGATGTTGGAAAAACATATGTACTCAAAACACATCACTGTTACAAAATATCCCCAGGTTCCTTCATGCAGCATAGTCTACCATACACTGTATGCTCAAGTCAGGACACTAGAAAGTGACAGGAAAAACTAGGATGAGACACGTATAAACTGGGCTTGTTCTGGGGAACCCGTGACATATGATCACCTTAATTTGTCTAATGGTCTATTCAGAGCCTTTCACAATCTCCTCCTGATGGTCACCTCCTCTCAGGACTGGCTACTTAATTTGCGGGTCTCAATGCAAAATAAAAATGTGATGTCTTCTTTTCAAAGATCAAGAATTTCAGCTTGCCCACCACAAAGCATTAAACCAAGCAAAGTTTCCTTGGGGCATAGGGCTCTGTGTGAATGTACAGGTTACACACCCATGAATTTGCCCTGCCCCACCCCTAGAATTGTCTGTTCCTATAAGTTGGAAAGTCTCACTGCTTTACAGCTATACAATAGCATTTCATAACCACTTGTCTCTGTATTCTCTATTCCATCTTCTTGGATTGCCTTTCTCTGTTTCTTCTGCTTCTTTTTTTTTTTTTTTTTAAAGATTTTATTTATTTATTTGACAGAGATAGAGACAGCCAGCGAGAGAGGGAACACAAGCAGGGGGAGTGGGAGAGGAAGAAGCAGGCTCATAGCGGAAGAGCCTGATGTGGGGCTCGATCCCATAACGCCGGGACCACGCCCTGAGCCGAAGGCAGACGCCCAACCGCTGTGCCACCCAGGCGCCCCTGTTTCTTCTGCTTCTAAATACAGTATATGATTGGAATGATACTTCGTAAATCAGATCTTGCCTTTGTTTTACTACCAGTTCAATTATTCATATGTGTTGTGATACCACTTATGTCTATTACAATACTTACCATCTTCAAGTATAATAGGTTGCCTTTTATGATATCTTTCGCAACATACCTTGTAGCAATTTTGTCGTAGCTATTTTAGAGTCCTTGTCCGATCTGGGCCATTTCTGTGTCTATTTCTATTGACTTTTTCTTTTATTGACTATAGGCCCCTTATCTTGCTTTTTAATATCTCACCATTTTTTTTAAGATTTATTTATTTATTTGACAGAGAGAGAGACAGCCAGCGAGAGAGGGAACACAAGCAGGGGGAGTGGGAGAGGAAGAAGCAGGCTCCCAGTGTAGGAGCCTGATGTGGGGCTCGATCCCAGAACGCCGGGATCACACCCTGAGCTGAAGGCAGACACCTAACGACTGAGCCACCCAGGCGCCCCCCAATATCTCACCATTTTTTATTGTATGCAAGACCTTTTGTGTCAAGGAATAGAAGAGTCTGAAGTAATATTAACTTCCAAAAAACGTTATTCCCCCTTTTTTTATTTGGATGCTAGAGTGAAAGACTATATCGGTATGATAAGGAGTTGGACTAGGCTGACTTTCATCATGGGCTTCTCATGTTTTAAGGAAGGATCTAGACTTTCCTTTGAGCATCTTTGGATCTGAGCACTGGTTAAATTCATGAGTTTTCTTTGTACTTTGGAACTGAGCCACCATCTCTCTGTTCCATGAACAGTATTCCTCTGCTTTGTAGCTTAGCTGCCAGCTTTCTGATTAACTGGGCAGAACACATGTCAAAGTGTGTTCACTGGTTTCAACTCTAGAGACCTCTTTCAATCCTGCCTCACTGGTTTCAACTCTAGAGACTTCTTTCAATCCTGCATCCCAGTCCCCAGCCTTACAAGGGCAGCTAGCTATCTACATGCTATGAAAGAATAGAATGTCACAAAGGTTTTCCTGATGTCCTGCCTCAGCCTGTTTTCTGAGAGACCTGTATCTCTCAGCTCTCCTAGCCATTGTCCCCCTCCCGTCCAGCGGGTGCTGTGTTATTCTGAGGGGAGGTTCTGTGCCTCACAGATTCTCTCTCACAGCTCTCCTGACTTGTCCCAGATTTTCTGGCATAGTACTCTCAAGCACAAGGTGAAGACTTGTGGGAAATATTTGGTGGGTGGTTGCAGATTTGCTCTGTGGTTTAGGCTCCTTGGAAATCAAATCTCTCATGCCAGCCTACGCACAGCCATTAAAAGTTCATTAAAAGTTTAGCCGGTTTCTCCTTACCCGCTTCTGTGGCAGGTCCCTCCTCCTCTGCTACTTTGCCTGAAATGTGAACAGCTGGGGAACTCTTCTCTCTCATGAAGGGCTTGTCATTTTTCTGGAAATTAGTTTATTTAGGTTTTATTGCATCCTCAGCTCTCTGAAGGATTAGAAAAGAAAGAACTCTGTGGTTTTGAGGTTATCCAACTTCTTTTGGTTGTTAGGATGAAAGCAATGATTTCCTGGGACTTTCTATATCATAACTGGAAGTGGAAGTCCCATATGATCTTTTTATAATTCCTTGCTAATATATTTAGGGTTCTGGGATGTGAAATGGTTACCACACAATAAAGAGTTCTCTTCCATATTAAATGCTTCCTTGCACGATCACTTTCTTACATAGCAAATTGATTTTTTGTTGCTGTTGTTTAAATGATTACTGATGATAGAATATTACATTAGGTGAGGTGAATTTTTAAGTTTTCTATTTATTTGACCCATCTTTGGCCCTTAAACAAATATCCACATCATCATAGTTCTCAGAACATAAGATGACCTGTCCAATTTAAGATTTTTAAAAAAGACAGCTGTGACTCTAATTAGGCTATGTGCTTCCATGTACATCGTCCCACTGGTGCTTGACAACCGCCCTCCGCCGTACACGGTATTAGTATAGGCAATTAATAGTCTCTTTCTGTAGACAAATAATTAAGGCTCAAAGACTGAGCATAGGCGGCAAATTGTTGCAGGTCCTCTAGCTTCAAGTAGATACTTACTCTACTGCCTCTCTCGCTACATTGTTTCAGAAATTGTGAGTAGCTGACCACATTTTTCAAGGTGTACTGTCTTTTAGAAGGGGGAACCTCAGTCTTAATAAAGAGAACTAAGTGGAGAATGAAATAGGCTTGCATAATGTCTTTCCTTTTTCTTTTCTTCTCCAAATATACATCATATTATCTATTTCTGGAGAGTGTAATCTCCCTATACACCTCTTGCTGTCATCTTATAGTTATGGTACCCAGGCACTATGAAGAAGAGAAACTGACTCAAGTGTAGAATGTGAAATGGGTGGCAAATTGTTTTCTGAGTTTTATAGGCAGAGTGTAAACATGCAGATCTAAGGTTGTCCTATGGGCTTCTTGAGAGCTGTCTCATATAGCTTCCACACTATTTCCAGTGGATCCCTGTTACATAACAAAGTTCCAACTATTCAGTCTCTCACTGAAGGATCTGCACAATTTTATACTGCCCGCCTTTCTCGCCTTTCATCCCCTCCATGTCCCTTCTATGTTTGTCATATAAATCCATTCACTGCTCACTAAACATGGAGATGAGCTTTGATGTGAGAGAAGAAACACTAGACTTAAAAGTAGGAAAAAGAGTTGAGTCTATAGTTTCTAAACCTGTTTAGATCTCATATGTTATACCCTTGTCTGTATTATGAATAGGTTATAATAGAGAATATCAATGTTCTCTTCAAATTCTAACACTGTTTAATTAAATGCATTTTTTTTCTGTTTCAACTCTTAGTTTATTTGTTTTTGATATTGACATAGTCCAAATAAAAGGAATGGGCTTTGGTGCGCCTGGTGGCTCAGTGGGTTCGACATCCAAATCTTGATTTCGGCTCAAGTCATGATCTGAGGGTCTTGAGATGAACCCCATGTCAGGCTCCACACTCAGCATGGAGTCTGTTTGTAACTCTCCCGCTGCTCCTCCCCCTACTCTTGCATGTTCTCCCTCTCTTACTCTAGCAATTAAATAAATAAATAAATAAATAAATAAATAAATAAATAAATAAATAAAATCTTTAAAAAAAAAAGAATGGGCATTGTTAGTTCTCTCTTAGTGTTACTTGGGAAAGAATTGCTTCAGCCTTAGATAGTATTATTTGATAAATCTGCCTTAAAATAATTGTTCAACTTAGAAATCTCATTGTTTAAATTTATTTTAATAAAATGCCATGTGAAATTTGTTTCTTATTGGTTTTTGATATTAATAAACTGTAGCAAAAGCGTTTTTAGAATTTAGGTTCTCAAGCTTAGTTATGCTTTTAAAGAAAAGAATGAAGAGGAGCATTGACTTTGTTTATAATCATATTTGGTGCATGATTCCACCTGGATTGGAGGACTTTTCAACATATTTCCATATTTAGGGACTGAATACAAACTATGTTTCCAGAAGTTTCTCATCCTCCAGTCTCACTGAGAAAGCAGCTAGACCATTTGTCAACAAAGGAGAGTGTTTTCTGCTGAGGTAATTTACTAACCAGATGCCGACATGGCCATTTCATGCCAGGGTGCATTCTGCAGCCAGAGACTACACCTTCTATTTCAGGTTTTATGACAAATCTTCTATGTTTTTAGAGCAGCTCCAGACACTGACAGCGGTGAGACACTGTTTTTAAACAGATAATGTATCTGGATTGGTTCCCCCTCAAAACAGGTCCAGGAGACACCCTACCTACTTCATCCAGACACTAAATCAAATACAGGTTTCCTTTTTGGGGTCTTTTTTTGCTTTCAGAATCACCCATCCCCACCAATGACAATTGAATGTCTTCAGTTAAGTCCTATAAGCCAATTCAAAAGAACTATTACTGGCAATTTAACTGAATATAGAGCTGTTTGTTCTGAAATCGTTCTTTCCTAGGGCCAAGAATCTATGGGTTTTGCTTTGATAAGAAATTAAGCACTTGATCTGAAATTTTGCTTGCAGGGGATTCTTTTGGTGCTTCGGCTGTACTAACAGTTTTCAGGTCACTGAATATCTATTCCATTGAAGCAGTCATCATCTGATGACACAAAATAGTCAAATCATGGTTCTTAAACCTATGTTATTCATTAACACAACCTCAGTCACTTAAAAGTATAGAAATCAACAAGATCTTAGATAAAAATGATTTCGTCATGTTCATTGGAAGTGGAAACATGAAATGGAATTCCTATTTTTGAATAAGGACCTACAATATAATACATACTCTGTATATTTTCTAATTAGATTTAATCTCATGAAAGCATGTGAGATAGGACTATTCACCTTTTATGAAAAATAGAAAGGATGTGCAGAAATACCCAGCTCCTTACCCAGGTTACTCAGCCAGGTCTGTCTGACTCTAAAGCCCTGTGCTTTTGTTTTGTTTTTTTTTTAAGGACACCTCATTGAATTCCACCTAAATCATTTTTTAAAAAGATTTTATTTATTTATTTGACAGAGAGAGATTGAGCACAAGCAGGGAGGGGCAGAGGCAAAGGGAGAGGCAGGCTGTCTGCCAAGCAGGGAGCCCGATGCAGGGCTCGATCCCAGCACCCTGGGATCATGACCTGAGCCAAAGGCAGACGCTTAACTGACTGAGCCACCAGGAGCTCCCACCTAAATCATTTTTATACCTTGAAAACATTTCCTTTTATTACAAAAAACCCTAAAAAAACAAAAAAACAAAAACCACCCTCAATTCTATCTGAGAGATGGGAGAAGGGGTTGAGATGACTCAAAAGCTTCTGTAGAGAAAAATTTATTTTCTTCCAAGACCTCAAATATCTCTCCTTCAAGCTGGTTAACTTTAAACATAATTTAAAGCAAACAAACACTAGGGCCTTAAAGAAAAGAAAGGGGAAGAAAGAAAAAAACAACAACAACAACAAAGATACAAGAAAGTCACAGAAGTGTGGGGTTTTTCGCACTTATTTTCAGCCTACCTTAGTTTAAAAAAGCTTTAAAAAAGAAGAAGAAGAAGAAGATAAAACAAAGGTTAAATATGCACATCTAACAAAAATGACAGGATAAGCAAATGGAATTTGAAGTATTTCAACTCTCTAATTCATGGCATTAAGGCAAAAATAAATGGAGTTTATCCTGTATTGAGCTATGTACAAATAAACCTTGGTGAATATACATTCATATGTTTCTCTATTAAATTCACTGTCATTTATCTGTCTTGGTATATAGAGATGGGTCCTAATGAATTTAAGAGCTTGACAGAGGAGATAAGAGTTTCATTTGTTAAGAATCCGGCAAATTCATGACATATGGACTCCTTTATCTTCTGAGAGTTACAGACAGGGGTGGAAGTGAGAAAAACAAGAAGCATCTAGTTTTGTTTACCTGAAGGCACCACAAACTCATATTCTGAAAGTGAGAACCAAAATGACCTAAAGACAATGGCCTGAGAGGAGTGAATTAAACACAAATCACAGAACTTCTTAAACACGCCAGACTTCTTTGCCCCAGTCATGGAATGTGGTAGTGTAGTATTTCAGTTCTTTTTACAACCTGGATGTACCCTCATTTCAGATTGTGCTGCACAACTGGAAGCTCCCAGAAGCCGTGGGTACATAGTTTCCCTGGGCAGTGAAGGAGGAGTGATGACGGATCACTATTGCTTCAGGTGCCACTAATATTAACACCACTGCTGTCATTATTCATTTGATGATGAGTAAGAAGAGTCACTTTTTCTCCAACTCATCCCACACAGTCTGGCTTTGGGAACAGTTCATTTTCAACAAGGACGCAAAGGCCCAGGTGTTACTAAAAATGCAGACTGTGTAACCGTGGAAATAAATCCAATTCTCTCTATAAGTCTCTTCAATGACTCAATACGAAAAAGAGACAAAACTGGCATTTTTTGAGCCATAGCTACTACAAACTGTAGGTGAAACATACGCCATCCTCTAAGGCACTGCTGATTATATTTTCTTTATAGAAATATTACATATATAACATTTCTATATAGAGAGAAATATAAATGCATATGAATGTAACATACATATGCAATAATGCGTGTGTGTCTGGTACACAACTCATTCTGTGTAAAAATATAGAAACTGAAGTATTTGTATAAAATGAATTTAATATTCTGTATTTGCTCTACATGCATAGTAAATTGTAACTAACTGCTTAATTTCCTAGACAGACAAATTTAAATCACCATACATACCAATGGGTTTATTTTATGTTAGTTAGGATGCCATCGCTATCAATCTTTCACTGTTCTGTTAAAAAGGAATAAGTGGCAGATAAAAATTCTTTCTAAAATCATTTAACGTCCAGTCTGAAAACTTCATTTCTCTCTCTTAAGCTGACTCTTAAATTTCTCTCTCAAGTTGAATCTAGTTTTGATGATAAATTAATCCATAGGACTTTGATTCACAGAGAAGAGGAAACCTTCCATAAGATTTAGTTTTATAGAAGAAAATAATGAATTTGCCCATTTGTATGTCAGCTTTTCTCCTTTATTCACACTTATAATTTAATAGCTAAGGAGTAAAAAGATGTATTTTACACATGATATAGCCATAAGCTCACTAAGATAACTTTTAAAACTATGAAGTAATCTATCATTTACATCAGAAAAAAATTTAGCAGTTTTGCATTATTAAAAATGACTACATATATGCCTTTCTTGTTTTCTGTTGAGTTTATGTAAAATACTGTTTCAACTTTACCAGTCATGGTGAGAGCAAGGTACTGTGTGGCAACCATTGAGATCTGACCAGGTAGCCTAGGATACAACAATTTTCAAACTCTGGTCCCTGATCCAGGTTTTTCATTTCCATTTCTCTGGGACTTTTTAAAAACTATGCATGCTCAGGCTGCACCCCAACTAATTGAATCAGAATTCCTGACTCTGTATACGTGGCATCAGAATTTTCTGTAATGTCCCAGTCAGAGCTGAAAAGCAACATTGTCTTTCAGTAATATAAAAGAATGAAGTTGTCAAAGGGTGAAATACAAAGGAACAACAACAACAATCCCATTGACATGGACAGTGGATTGACTTCCAATAATTTTTCCGATAAATGAGGAACTTTGTGATCACTAGCCAATAATAATTGTTGGCCATTTTTCCACCTAGCTTAAGTTATTTAGATAACTCTATTTAGATGGAAGTAATCCAGCAAATATACTGCTGCATGTTTAAGTAGCTTCTCCTACTTTGTATTCAAGGATTGGCAAAAACATTCATTTATTAATCAAAAACTTTTGTGGATTTAATGATTATGTGCCAGGAATCATTCTCAGATGGAATCATGGAATTGAGTCAAACATGAACTCTCCATCCAAGTACTTTATAGCATGAATGTGTGTATATATTTAACATATATGATTGAGTCTTGTTTACACCAGAAATAGTTCTAAGCTCTAGGGATAGCTCAAAAAAACAAAAGAGAAAAAAAAAAATCCGTGCTCTGTGGAGCTTCTTTTCCAGGGAAACCAATAAGAAATAAAACAGAAAATATTTGACGTGAAGAAAACAGAACCAATGAAGGAGGATAAGGAATGTGGGTAGGGAAAGACTTAAGTACAGTGTCATTGAGGGTAGTTGAGAAAAGTCTCAATGACAGTGTGACATTTAAGTAAACACCTGATATTTAAGCTTACACCTGAAGGGGAGGAGGTGTAAGCCCCGCGATTATTTGGAGATGAAAGTTTCAGGCAGAGAAAAGGCAAGTGCAAATGCCCAGAGCCAGGAGGTTGTCTGAGGAATCCAGTGAAGAGCAAAGCAGCCAGCCAGTGAGGCTGGGGCAGGGGGAGTGGTAGTAGGAGATGAGGTCAGAGAAGTGACACAGGCTGGATGATGCAGGGCCTCATCAGGATTGAATCGGATGACCCAGTGAAAGGTTTTGAGTTGAAGACTAACAAGATCTGACATTCCTTTTAAATGAATCGCTACAGTCCCTGTGCTGAGGATTAACTGAAGAGAAGTATGGAACGAGGAGACCACGTAGGCTGCTAACAAGATTCCAAGTGTGATAAGGCCTTGTGCCCATCTTCTGGAAGTAGAGAAACAAGTCAATGAGCTCACCAAAGAGTGCAGGGAAGGCTTTGTAGAGATTTTGTGTGTCTTGTGAGCGTTCAAATAATAAGTAAGAATAGACCATCTGGAGAGGAAGTAAAAAACAGTCCTTAAAAAAGGAAAAATAAACAGAAGTATGAACTACCATGGTACACTGAGGAGTGACTTGCTGTGTACAAGAATGTAGGATGCATGGCACAGGTGATGGAATTGGGGCCGGAAATGGAGAGTGAAGAGCAGGGGTGGGGGGTGAAGAGCGGTAAGATGCCCACCAGCTGGACTTTGTAGTATAGACAATGAAGGAGTATCGAAAGTTTTGGGGTAATCTGGAAACAATGAGGAAGGAAGGTTAGAATGAGGAGCCATTGAAGACAGACACTAATTAGAAGGTTCTTGCCACTGTCAATGTCTAATAGAAACCATTAAAAAGTATTTGCAATTGTGGCAAGAGCTATAACAATAACGTGTGCAGAATGCGATAGGGTGAGGGGGAAGAGAAAAAAATAAGCTAAACAGATACATCTAGAAAGGCTTTATCAAGGAAGTGGTCCTTAAAATGGATCTTGAGGAAGTAGTAGATTGTTTTCATTCATACGTGATGAAAAGGAATTCCAGGCAGGGGAGCATCAAGGGCACAGGGACCTGAAAGTGCATGGTAAATTGGCAGATGTAGAAGGGGACTGGAGCCTCGGGCATAAACAGAAAGGAAGAGGACAGCAGGAAACAAGGGCGATGGTTCTGTGAAATTTGAACATGGCTCTACTTTTATAGGCGACAGGGATCCAATGAAAGATATGAAGCGTGATGATATCTCAGTGCTCAGATCTGCACTTTAGAAAGCTGCTCTGTTGTCAGTGCACGGGGAACAATGGAATTTGGTGAAATGAGAGAGAGGAAGGAAGACCGACTAGACTTTTGAAATAGTCCGGGACAGAAACAAAGGGCCGCATTAGTCCAGGAGCTTTGTGAAGGAAGGGATGAATTCAAGAAGCTTTTCAGAGACTAAATCAATTTGATTTGATGATAAATTATGTGTAGGAAAGTAAGGGGAGGAAGGAATTTCAATGACACGCAGGTCCTGGCTTGGGTCTCTAGGGTTATGGCTGTACATTTATTAATATAGGAAGCAGAGGAAAAGAAGCAGGTCAGATGATGGGGGTGGGAAAGAATCAGTTTAGTTCTGGACTTAAGAAATTCTAGATGGACCTCTTAGACTTAGATTTGATGTCTCATAAGCAACTCGAAATACATATATATATATAAGAGCTCAGTACCGGTCATTAAGTAGGCATTCAATAAATGTCTTCTCAATTTTCAGATGCAACATTTTAAGTGAAATGAAACTAGGTCAGCCTAACTTGTCCCACTTACAATATGTTTCAACTCTTCAAAAAAAAAAAAAATCCTCTCACAATTATATCACACATTATTCATGCATTGGATAATACATTTGGTCTCTGAGCCCAGCTGCCAGTGTTAAATTCTATGCTACACAACATATCTGTGGCCCAGACTAAAATCAACAGTATGATGAGAAAGAAAATGGCTCTGAATTGTCTCCCTGATAGAATTCCTATTGGGCTGCCACTTTCCTTTGGCACAATTTAAAAAGGCTTACTTTCACTTCATTTTGATAAATGTTTAACTATCATCCTCAAATTAGAAAATCTTTAATTCAGATGTAATCATGAAAAACACCATACATAAAAAAGAGAGATGTGGTGATGAAAAATTCATTCAGCCATGGGCCTAGGAAACAGAGAGGCATGATTTATGCATTCTTTGAGCTAATACTTTGTTATGATTCTAATGGTGTTGCTTGCATAGCTATTTTGTAAAATGAATGGGAAAAGTACTTATACATAATTTTTCATTAGGATAAAATATAATAATTCTGTTTAGTTCATTTAATAATCATTGTATGATTAAATAATCCATACAAATTACTTACTGTGCTTTATAAAGTCATATTAAAAGAAACTCCATGAAAATTTGTGGTATGAAATAAGGCATTTTGTAATAAGAAGTTCTCTACTCTTTGAGCTAAAGAAAAGATACTGGTATTTCTTGTTCATTATAAAAAGGCTCATACCATTCATGAATTTTGAAAATCTTTTTTGATGAGAATTAGTGAAAGCATTTCATGAATTCTGTATGAGTTTACATTAGAAGTTAATAGAATATAAAATATGCTTTTCTTCCCATCTACATATTGATTTATTGCTTTGATATCAAATATATCACTAAATAATGTAAACATAGTTATAAAACACACTGTTAAGTGTCTGAGTATGAGTTCCCTGACAAAACAAGGAAATTATGTGTATTTGAGGATAGTCCATTCTTTTGTATACAAGTGTGCATCTTTCATATAGTGTGGTTATCCAGAAAGAAATGTTACATATTAAACTAAATTATGTCTAAGATTCTTATTCTAATAGCCATGAAGAACTTCAGAGAGAAAAGCCTCATTATTAATAGCAGCAGAATTCATTAATGTAACATTTAAGATAGGCCATTTATTTCATTAATCCTGAAAATCCCACATAGTAGTAATATTATTAGTATTTTTTAAAGATTTTTTTTTTATTATTTTAGAGAGAGAGAGCGAGTGCACGCTCAAGCAGGGGAGGGCGTGGGGGTCGGGGGGAGAATTTCAAGAATCTCAAGCAGACTCTGGTGTGAGTGCGGAGACCCACTCAGGGCTTGATCTCATGACCCCGAGATCATGACCTGAGCCAAAAACAGGAGTCTGATGCTTAAGTGACTGAGCCACCTAGGTGCCCCAGTAGTAATATTATTGACCCAATTTTACAGTCCAGAAAAATGAGAATTAGAAAAAATAAATACTTTTCCCCAACAACACATATCTATAATTGGAAAAGTGATTGTCTTGCCCCCCAGTGTGTATATTAATTCAGAGTTTAAACCTTAATATCTGTTCTCTATCCCAAAATGTGCTGAGAAAATATGGGATATTGATGCAGGGTGGTCATGCTTCTGGCCTTCCATCAGCAGGATGTGTTCTTTGTGTTATGCCATGTGAATGAGAATGACCTTCAGTGACCCACATACAGCCTCAGCCTGATTCCTGTTAGCCACTCACTAGCCATCGAAGGGTCAGATCTGGGGGTGGTGTCTGCAGCATTGGAGCAGCATTGTTTGTGACTTAGCGGAAATGACAATAAGAAGTTGGAGTCTCCAAATTCTATTCCTGATTCTGTCACATGACTCTGGTTCGTGTTTAGACCAGTTAGACCAGCTGACCACTCTGGATCTCTCTTTCCTTGGCTGACATGAAGGTTGGACAGATGGTCTCTAATGTCTCCTCCCAGCCTCTGATGCTTTTGTTTATACAGACCTAATTGGCCAGACCAAGATTTAATGCATGTCCTTGGCCTTGCTCTTGGAATGAAAGGAGAACTTCTACACATTAAGTGGTTTGCATGGTAAAAGAAGACCATGGTACGTTCCAAAGTTTATAATAGATGTTAAATGACTAAAAGAAAGATGGTTTTGTTTTAAAACTTGACCCTGGGTCAGGATTTAGATGGTGAATAATTCCTAGCAAATTTATTTTATTCATAATACTATTTTAGTTAGTCTTCATGGATAGCCTCATATCGACTTTGACATCAATGGGCCAAGTGTCATGCCCATCATTAAAACCACGGCTCAACATGTCCTAACACAGTAAGGCAAGACTTAAAGTAATATGCAGCTATGCTGTTGGCGAACCTGGAAACAAATATTTGATTAATATCAGACTGTGGCTCTGCTAGAGAATCTAAGTGGAATATTGAGGAAGAGGCCCATTTCCGGGAAGTACGGATCACTTAGCTCAGAATCAAAACCCCAGATCTCTTAATTCCCTCTGTGATTTTTGACTTTGTCTTAAAAATGTGCTTACAGTTTATTAGAATACAAACATGCTTGTTGTTTATGTACTATCAGAGAGAACATTTTCTTATCCAGTAGGCATAATATTAATATAAGAAATTGTCAATAACTACAAAATACTTAATATCAATTAGTCAGTTCTATTTGTGGCTGCTTATTTGAAACTTTAAAGAAGAAAAAGACTTTCACGGCTTCATTCAGGTGTGTGTACCAAAGCAACTATGAATAGACAGAATGTCTTAAATATAGAAAAACAGAAATTAATCTTTTCAAGAGGAATGTAAGGAATAATATTCAAGAACCTATCCGGGGGCCCTGGGTGGCTCAGTTGGTTAAACATCTGACTCTTGGTTTCTGCTCAGGTCATGATCTCAGGCTCATGGGATCATGCCCCTTGTCAAGCCCACCCTCGAACGCCACTTCACACCCCACATCAGCCTCCAAGCTCAGTGGGGAGTCTGCTTCTCTCCCTCTGCCCATGCCCCCGCTCACATGCTCTCTCTCTCTCTCTCAAATAAACAAATGAATCTTTAAAAAAAATAAAGAACTTATCCAGATACAGTTTTAAAAGGACTTACTCTATACCTTATGAGTTATTCTTAACAAATATGTAGGTAACACTTTCCTTATGCTCTCTGAGCTGTTTTCTTTTTCTTTCTTCTTTCTTCCTTCCTTCCTTTCTTTCTTTCTTTCTTTCTTTCTTTCTTTCTTTCTTTCTTTCTTTCTTTCTTTCTCTTTTTAGATCTGTTTCTATTGGAATATACACATTCACCATGTAGATGGCTGCAAGGGTTCTGATCTTAACATTACGATTTTCTAGTTCAGTAGAAAAACTACCAGTTAATTGTTTTGTTTGAAAATCCTGGGAATCAAAAGAAAAACACTAGTTTCATATTTAGGTGAGCAAAGTAAGCATATTTCAGAAATGCTATTGATTTGGGGAAAAAAATCTTTGAAAATTGGTGAAGTTTTGAGGACCGTCTCAAGAGGACTCTATCCTGTTCGTGAAAACAGTAGGTGCTAAAGCAGTAAAGCCACTGGTCAATGCTCAGTTTTTTAGGACCTACAGGGAAGGCATCATTCTATGCTTCTTCCAAATAAATAAAACCTGGTTTTGTTTTAGCATTTTCACTGTCACTAGTGTCAATTCTACATCTCCCAACTGAACAGTGATAGGTATTCAATTATCAGAGTAGTCAAATTTGTCATCTAAAACCTTCATACAACTTAATTACTTTTTCTATTATCATTCCTGCTATAAAGAGTATCACAGTAATGATCCAAACCAACGTTTATATCTCACATTTCCTAGCACTTGTGATTTTCAAGGCCTTAACTTCTCTTCCGTTTCGTCAACTCGTGCAGGATTTCTCCACAAGAATGGTCTGGACACCTTACACAGGAGCACCCCACGGTGTTTCAATGCCAATCACAGCCCCACAAGCACAACTATAATTGTGCCCACGTGCTGCTCAACACTGGTTGAGACCATCTGCTGTATTTCTTGGAACCCCCAAGGCAGACCCAAAGTTACCTTCTCTTCTGTAGCTTTTTTCTTCCCTCCTTGTTCCTCTGTTAATTCCAGTGGAAGTACCTGTCATCTTCCTTGCCACGCTACAGCTAGGTTAATTTGTTCCTTCTCTCGTTCCCATTTTTTTCTCCCTTTCCCTCCCTCCCTTTCTCTGTCTTCCTCCCTCCTTCTCACTCTCGCTCCCCTCTCGCTCTGTCTCTCTCCCTCACTAAGCAATCTCTAGTCTCTGAGACAACGGAGGACAAGAACCGTGGTCCCCTTCGTTTGTGCAGCACACAGCAAAGCGTCTGACACAGAGTAGGCGTTCAATATGTGTTGTTGAATTGAATCAAATTGCTCTGCTTTATAAAGGCCTGCAGGCTTTTCCAATCCAGAAGTATTTTAATCATGCCAGTTGGCATCCCTCTAATTGCAACTCCAAAGCCAGACCTGGCAGGCACCAGAATAACTTACAGAACTTTTAAAAATACAGCTTCAAGGGTCCCATTCCATATCTACTGAATCAGAATCTGCTCTAGAGAAGCCTGAGAAATGGTATTTTGAAAAATATTGGGGTGCCTGGGTAGCGCAGTCATTGGGTGTCTGCCTTCAGCTCAGGGCGTGATCCCAGCGTTATGGGATCGAGCCCCACATGAGGCTCCTCCACTATGAGCCTGCTTCTTCCTCTCCCACTCCCCCTGCTTGTGTTCCCTCTCTCGCTGGCTGTCTCTATCTCTGTCAAATAAATAAATAAAATATTAAAAAAAAAAAGAAAGAAAAATACCAATCTTCTCCTATACCATGGCTTTTAGTACAACCATTTTAATTTCTTTGTACTATTAGGAAAATCAGGAGCTACTCCGTAAGAATAGCTCAGACCCTCTTCTATTTCACAGAGCACTGTGCAGGAAGTAGGGTGACTTGAAAAGCGTTTACAAAACAAATCTATTGAGCTATCACACATTTTTGACTGCTTCAAATAACAAAAGTATACTAAAAAGCTGCTATTGAGGCAGCAACTTAAATTCAAGTATATGGTGAAAATGCTTGGTAAAGATAAAAATTCTAAAATATATTCTCTCCTTTTCTGTGAATATGTTTAGAGGTAAACACACTTCTAGCAATTCAGATGCTTGGCAGCCATTTCTAATTACGTTTATGTTTGAAATCTTCCTTTTGCATAGCCACTTATATAATGTTCTTTTTACTGTACCAAATAGAATTTTCAATGCCAGTGTGGGCCATGGGATATACATTTGAACACGGACTAGTAGAAACCTGAGTCACCCTTTTCCTTCTCTTCCATACTGGAAGATATCAATATTCCTTCAGTCAAGATACCTCTAGAGTAAAACCTTTAAAAGGGGGGCGGGGGCACCGAGATGGCTCAGTCAGTTAAGCATCTGCCTTTGGCTCAGGTCATGATTCTAGGATTCTGGGGAAGCAGGGAGCCTGCTTCTCCCTCTCCCTCTGATCCTTCCCCCGCTCATGCTGTTTCTCTCTCTCAAATAAATAAATAAAATCTTCAAAAAAAAAAAGGTCCCTCTAGGGTAATCATGTTTTTGTCTAGTTATATTTTAAATGCTCAGTACAAAAAAAGGCTGTGAGATTGGAATGCTACAGGGGGATAATGGCTAGGAAAGCCAAGAAGGCCTAAATCTACCCTTGCACCAGCCACTTCTCCAAGGGAGGTCCCAAAAGGAGACATAAATACAGAGAAAATGGTAAACTAAAGCAAAATGCCCCTTGAGTTTTGCTGAGAAGTGACTTAAACTCAAATATAGCTGCCATTAAAGCTTGGGCACGTGATTTAGGCTTAAGGAGGCTTCTCTCTTTTCTTTGAGCCGAAACCTAAATATGACTATTTTACCACTTTTGAGCCTCAACCCTCAGAACAGTAGATGTAAAGACTACAGAAATAAGTAATGTAAAAGGGAATGATCACAAAATCCATCAGATGATGGCAAATGCCAACTTTTTTATTCCTTACTACAAAATATATTCAAAGATACTTGAAACACTTTATTTTTATTTAATCCCAGTAGACAAAAACCAAAATCTGATTTTGGATAAAGATCTAGATGAACTTAGCTGAATGGTCTACTTGATAAAGAAACACAACACAGACTATTAAGTAAACTTTTATAACAAAATTGGAATACAGTTTAATTGATATATCAGTTTTAAGTAAACAGTAAGAGCTAAGAAGGAAAAGAGTGTTCTAATATATAATTTTTTTTTCCTGAGTACAGTTTTAGGTTTTCATTCTTTTTCCAAAGTATGTGGAGTCTCTCTCTTAACTTACAGGACAAGACATTAAGAACAAGAAAGCCGTGTCACTTCCTTTTGAGATTCAAGACCTTATCTAGGACATTGTGTTGTGGTTCATGTTTTATTTGTACAGAGGCTCAATACTGTGAGGCTGTAGAAACTTTGAGGGTTATTTTTCATGCATCAGAATACTAACCTATAGAGATAACAGACCTGAAGGTGGACAAAGTAGAAAAAATTCTCTCAGTCATTTCTTTCAGAAATCTACAAGAGATGTTCATGGAATTCCAGGCTTATGTGAAACTTAGTTTGAAAGTGACAAGTCAATGTGGCAGCTGAAAATAATTGAGTCCCTTTAATTTATAACTTTTGTCACATGCAAAAAACCTGCATGTATTCTTTAAAAATTTTAAAAGCCTCCAAAGCATTATAATCCAACTATTTGATATACTTTCTGTATTTTAATGTTTTTTGAAAATTAAATATATATATATAATATGTATGCACAAGACTATTGATAAAATATTTTTCCAAAGCTGACAGAACAGTAATAAAATTATAACACAAGACACACAGAGAGCCAGAGAGAAAAGCCTTAGATCCTGGAATCCCAAATGGGACCAAGCAAAAGTTATGGCCACACTCATTCCCGATTGGAAATGTTTATTATTAACGGGGAGGAAAGTGAATATAAATATAGCACAGACATCATTTAATGTTCAGGTTCCCCAAAATGACAGAAATTATTTTAATTACAAAGTCAGTATGCATCAATTGCATTCATTAAAGAAGCCAAACTGTAATGTTATTTTTTTCTTTATGAAATTTTCCTTTTGGTATTCAAACCCAGAGAAGGTATCATATTTCCACTTTGACTGCAAATTCAGTAGTGCTGAGGGATACTTAATAGGTGCTTGTGGTGGTTTCAGGGTATATTCAAAGAAAGTTAAAGTCTTGGATGAGTCACAAAGCCAACATCTTTGAGTACAATGGAAAATGCTTTACATATGGTATGGATTTTTCCTGTTGAGAGGCTAGATATCCTGAAGTTCAGAAACACAGGAAATAAGTGGATATGCTGTTGATTCATCTGTGTCTATAGAGCGATAATTCATTCATCTAGCATTTAAAATAATGTCTGGTCTTCTAAGCAACAGGTGTATAGTAAATTGGGCTAAAAAAGTTGTAAGAATCTAGGTCTAATTTGGAGAATACATGTTTTACAATGGTTGTATTCCTTTCTATGTCTCAGAATGAAGTGATAAGGATTTTTTAAAAGGTCTTAAGCCAGAACTTCTCATTGTTGCATTTAAAATTTAACCACATCCACAGATGGTATTGTTTCTTGATGGAATGAACTAAATACTGACTATGAAAAATCAAGTGTGATTGCTTCAGATGATACAAATTCTCTTCTTTAAGCCTATTTCTCAAGAATGCTCCTGTTAAACTAAGAAGCAACAAGACAAAGAGGGAGAAACACTGAGCAGAGAGTCAGATATGTCAGGCCCTTGCTACTAACAATGTTTGTATTTCAGGCAAGTGACTCACTTCACCTGACAACCTCAGGGAATTAAGATGTTAGTGCTTATCTCCAAAGTCCCTTCCAGTGCTAATGTTTTATGATCGTATTTTTTCTTGGATGTTTCATCTTTATCATAATAACAATATTAACAGCAACAATATCAATAATAGCTACAATAATAAAATGAGATTGATTAATAAGGCTAAGGCAAACAGGTGTTTGCCAATAAAATCAGGGAATAGTTGGAAGAACACAATGGGAGTCAGGCAACGTACATTCTAATTCTCTCTCAGTATATTGTGAAATGACCTAGAATGAGATGCTTCTCTGGGTCTTAGTTTCTTTTTCTTTTTTCTCTGCTAGGACAAGTAAATGCTTTCCCAACCAATTCTACATAACTGTAATATTTCATGCATGTGCTTCATGCTAAACCACACACACACACACACACACACACACCCCTTTACAAACGTAATAGTTGAAAAGAAAAACAAAGCAATATATCAGCCTAAATATGTATTTTTTCCTAATCAATACCAGAGCCCATCAACTCATTGATTAGTACTGCTACATTATCTTGTTTCATATTGTCTCCAAAAGAAAGCATGCCCTATCATTTCTATTTAATTAAAGAATATCCTGAGATTTTCAGCAATTTGTCTTTAAGTGTATATTCCTACAAATACTTTTATAATGAGCCATGTGGAAAGAAATTGTGCAATTTCAAATATTCGCTTTATCAAAAATGTCTCTTTGTTTTTACTGACTTTACAGAAATTGAAGTTATAAATGAAAGTGAGACTAATATTGCTTTTTATTTTATGTATTAAAATTCCTTGGTAAATGTTCTGTGACTAAAAGATTCATATTTTTAAGCTTGAATATCTTGAATAAATGATTCTATAAGTTCTCTTTTACTTCCAATCTTAAACAATTTTAAACAATTGGCCAGAGAAGAAATCTAAAAGTTATCTTAAATTAGACACAGAAAAGGTGATGTTTATATTCCCTGTCAAAGGTAGTTGTCTGCTAGTTTCTTGTAAAGCAGCTCTCAATCTAGAGAAATGTCATTCTAATCTTGGGACATTCCTGACAAGAATCCAAAGTCTTTATTGATAAAGGATCCTTTTCAATTCATAATGAAAACTCTGTTCATTCCAAAGTGAGCTAGTTGGTCTCTTCTAGTGGAAACAGAAGAGCTGACTGGAAGTCAGCCTTTTTGTGGGGAAGAAACATGCCCGTCATGCCAAGGATATTCATGGGACCAATTCCTTTAGAGTAGCAGAAGGTGGCAAATGTTTTCCTATGCTATTGCTCCAGTGGGGAGAAATGGAATGATCTTTGCTTCTTTAAGCTCAATGAAATAATCATGCATCATTTGTCTAAGGTTTTGTGCACATTGTAATTTGTCAAATTAATGATTCTGGACTTGGCTGTTGAGTGGGCAAATTCCCATGAAATGGGAGACAAGAGTTAGAGTAGAATGGAAATGGAAGTGAGGGGATAGATACTAAAATTAATTGTTCTCTCCTTTTTAGAGAAATTGGGGAATAAAGTAGGAGCAATGTAAACGACAAGCTCCTGGGTTAATACTTAATTCCCCCATTGGATTGGTTCAATCCTAGAAATTTGTGAATGAAAACACCTGTTTGCCTTAGCCTTATTAAACAATTCATTTTCTCCTTTTTGTATTTCATTACTTCTTTTTTTTTTTTTTTTAAGATTTTATTTATTTATTTGACAGAGACAGCCAGCAAGAGAGGGAACACAAGCAGGGGGAGTGGGAGAGGAAGAAGCAGGCTCCCAGCAGAGGAGCCTGATGTGGGGCTTGATCCCAGAACGCCAGGATCACGCCCTGAGCCGAAGGCAGACGCTTAATGACTGTGCCACCCAGGCGCCCCACTGTATTTCATTACTTCTAAGAGTATCTCTTGCTAAGCCATTACGGGTCTCTCCATCTATGGCTTTTGGAATACTCCTTCTTTTTCAAAGCTCAACTCAAATGCCACCCACCTATTAACAGTTTGTTTTGATTCCCCTACAGGTCTAATTTCTAACTCTTTTATAATACCAATCAAAGCTCTAGTAGTGATATTAATATGTCTTTAATGTTCTATAACACCATCATTTCAGGACAAAATAGAAGGGTCTTTAAAAGATAATAATTAAAAAAAAAATAAAAGCTAATAATTTATTTTCTTGTAAAAGGTAAGAAACTATAACATAGGTAGTGAAAACAAAAGAGCGAAAAATACATTTATATATTCCAAAGGTTGGAACGTTGGTGAGAGAATGAAAGAATGAATGAAGCCAGAGAACAATCTGATAAACTAAATTTAAAAATTTCGGTTCCAAAAAAATTTGTAAAATAGCCGCATTTCTGAAAGAGTACTTAGTTAGAAGTATTTCAGAAGGTCTCCCACTAGGGGCAAGGAATTTTGTGCTTTTGTAGAAAAGTAACGACTGCAGCTGGCAAGAAACAGCCATCCTGCGACTCTAGCTTCCAGAAAAACCACTGCAGGGCGCATGCGTGTTTCTCCTCTAAGTAGACGGAGAACCCCCCCACCCCCACCCGGCAACCCCCACCCCCGGCAACCCCCACCCCCGGCACAGATAACAGCACAGGAATCCTATACAATGAAGGAAAAGGAAATGAATGAAAGAGGCAATGCCAAAAATGCTCATTATTCCTAGTATTTTAGTTTAGAAAGAGTTCATAAAGTTTCTAATGCTCATTTTGAGCTGTCTAATGAAATACTTCATTTTTAAAAGTTTGGTGTTACGCCGCGTCTGATCCAAAACATACCTTCACATCTGCTACCCTGTAAGTAGCTTTATAAGAAGTTGTTTTTCTGGTTTCCCTGAGATTACGGTCTGAGGATGATTTCTGTCTGCAATCCATTCCTGTAAATATGAAACTGCAGTCAAGCATTGCACGTTTATGTCTCCCTGAGAGCAGGTGGAGGCAAAGTCAACCTGATGACCTTCAGGCCGCTTTTATTCAGTGTGTTTTGTTTGCTTCTTGGTATCCAGATTACCCTGAGTGACATGATTCAAGCTGAAGTTTTCACTGAAGTTCTCACGTGATTTTCTTCTCAGACTTGAAAGCAAAAGCATAGCAACATGAAGAAAATAGTGGTTACTGACCACGATTCTATCAATACCCTTCTCGTTTACACGTAAATGGGGGAAAAAAGAGGCAAATCACCCTTGTGATCTTGCCTTATTGAATGTAGCTATTCCAGGAAAGGTTGGGAGGAGGTGAATAAACACTTCATCAAAATCTACCGAGCAGAAAAGCTTCGTCAAACATTATGTGATCATTTTCCTCTTAATATCTTCTGCTTCCTAAGCTTGCTGGTGGCATTAGAGTGGCATATGGCTTGAATAGCAATGTGTCCCCTTGTCCTGGTAAGGCTGGCAGTGTAATAGCAGGGATAATGGTCTGCCATTCCAGCTTACAGATGTCGTTAACCCCGGAGCAAATTGCACAGTCCATCTTGCTGTGAGTTATTACATAGAAGTTTTAGACACTCAACCTCAAAGCAAACTATAGCTCTATCCTATTGTTATTTTTTGTTGTTGTTGAAGTTTGGAATTCAACACTATTCTACCTTTTCCCCCCACTTTTCTCTGTTTCCCAATTCCTAATAATTTATGTTACTTATAGCAGTCCACAAAACATACTTCAAATGCTTCGTGCACATGCCCCCACGTTGACATTTGCCATAGCCCTTTGCCCTACTAACTGGTTCTGAGTCCAAGAGGTACACCTGAGAAATATAAAAACCAAAGTTTCATTTTTGCCTAAACCAGTAGTTGCTTTCAGTGTGAAGTCTGTGAACCAAGTGCCTGGGCTTCGCCTTGATTTCCCAAGTCCAACCCCTGACTTACTAAATTGAAATCTTGAAGGGGGTGCTGTGAAATCTGTAGTTTTTAATGAGTCAATTTTTTTATGTGTTTCTTGCAACTACATTATGAGAGCCATTGGAAGATATAAGCATAAAATCTTCATTTTCTGTTTGCTCTCACGCTTCCCTATGAAACTAACCAAGGTCGCACAGATAGCATCAAATCTCACACTCTCCTGCTGCCTGAAGGCCAGTCAACAGATGTCTCCACCAGCGCTCACAATCCCACCCCACCCCATCTTGTAGCTAGCTGCTGAAAGTATACTCTTACCTGACTCTGGCCAGGAGCTGCTGGGAGTGAAAGCTGTTCAGTCGTGTAGTAAAGATAAGTGATGTCCCCCACCCCGCTCCTAATCCCTGGAAGAATGCATCACAAGTGACTCACAAGCTGTTTGATTGCCCATTTTTTCTTCCTATTGGCCCAGTTCAGACATCAGATTAAAGCTTGCCTGACTCCTATAAAGTGAGGCGGAGGTTGGAGTTGGGAAGTCCTGGTAAACAATGGAAAGTGTCCCTCAGGTTAACATGTTACCCTTTTTGTTAAAAGTCACAATTCCCCTCTTGTTTAAATTATAGGTCATTGAGATTATTGCTCATGCTTTCAGTAAACCCAGTAAAAGGAAACATAAACTCACACGCTCTAGTGGGTGGGAGAAAATTACTAAAATAATAAGATGAAATGAGCAGAGGTTAAGGGAGGAAGCCTATGATTTTTAATAGAAACCACTTATGGTTTAAAGGATCCATTATGTTCGCTGTTTTTTTCAATTTTAGAACATTATAATTGAAAGAGTCTCTTAGATAATTGAGTTTCTTCCGTGACTTCTACCCGCTCTTTAAAGATCTCAGAATTCACGAAGCTGATATGCTAAAAAGCATCCCATTTCATACTTTGATTGTTTTTCTAAAAAGTTCTTTCGTAGGTTGAGCCAAATTCTTCCACTCTCTGGGTTCCACAGCTGGTTCTGGATACACGTTATGGTGCACTATTATTGATGCCGGTCCTAGACCTACAGAATAAGTTCTTCGTGTAATTGAACACCATGCTCATGCCCGTATCCTAAGATACAGCAAACATTCCTTCCCGGTGACATTTTCAAGTTCCCTGGAATCCTCACTTTGTTTGCCTCTGGAAAAGTGCGTGTTTACCCATGTCTCTTAGAATGTGATCCTCTGAACTGAACAGAATACACTAGGCATGGCTGGACATGTCCTGGACACTGTGCTTTTATAACACAACCTAAAACTTCCCTAGTTAGTTAGTTGGTTAGGTTATTGCAATCATCATAATAATATTCACATAGAACTTAAAAGTCAGCTAAAACGTTTAGGTCTCTCCTTACCATATACCACCTTCATGCCGGTATTTAGCCAAACCTTCTGCATCCTATACTGGTTCTTTTAATTTTTTAAAAATGTAAGTGTATAACTAAATGCATTTACTGATAGAATTTAATCTATTTATCTTGAATAATTCAGTTCACAGAATGAATGATGATTCTTTTTTCCAGTATTTAAAATTTCCTTCCAGGCATCACACCTCAAAGGTAATAAACCTGTTATTTTGGGGGCAAATATGTGAAGTAAATATTATTGGCAAATTTTCAGATTTTAAAAATATTCTCAAGATCTATTTATTACAAAAGATAAATAAACCAAGGTATTATTTATCAAATCATTCCTACTTGTTCATATATATATACATATATATATGCAAATATATATACATATATATGCAAATATATATATTAGGGATATACATATCACATATATATGATATATATAAGGGAATGTATATAAATATATATTTATATAAAATTTTTATATTTATATATATTTATATATATCTTATATAGTAAATATATTATATTTATACATAAATAATTTAAATATAATAGATATTTTATGATCCTATTCCTTTGTATGATATATATCATATATGAATCTATTTCAATTTAGCTATCTCTGTCTTATGTCAGAATATATAATCCCATTTAAACCCATCATAATTCAATAGTTATTGAATGCTTACAACTAATGTATTTAACAAATATTTATTCAACACCTAGCATAATAACAGGCATAGGTGCTAAGTATATAGTGGTGAATAAAATAGTCATGATATCTTGTCTCATGGAGCACATGAGTTACGACCTAGTGGTGAAGACAGAAAAACAACACAATAGAAATACATATATAATTACATACACAATTAGAATGTGTGATAAGCCTGACAATGAAAAAAACCCAGAAAAACAGGTTGGATGACCTACTTTAGTAGGGGGTCTGTGTAGCTTTTCTAAACCAAGCCCATACAAAGTATTCATTACCAATAAAAAAAATCAATTCCATTTCTGTCATAGTTTATAACGGGTATTTGGAACTATGCATCTGTTCAAAGGTTTTTGTGGCTATTTGAGTAAAACACCATTATTATATAGTTTTGAGACAGACAATGTATTTGATCTGAGATATGGAAAAAATGATGGTTGAAATATTTCTACTGCCTTAAATAGCATTCCGAGTTTTCAGTTTTTCTGTGGGATCCTTAGGAACAAACCCCATAATTCATAATTGTAACCTTTTTGGTTTGTCATAAATTTATGGGTATTGCCAAATGATATCAATTTAGGAGACACATTACAAAGTCTTGAAAACAGAGCTGTGCAATTATGTGATCATAGTTACATCCCTTGATGGTATTAGGTTTGCTAGGAATTTCTAGGCTGTGAGTGGTAGCAGTTTTCTGGAATTTCTTAAAGCCATCATTTGGCTGCCTCTTGCAAAGCTTGTTCCCAATAAAATAAGATTAAAGAAATAGTATTAGTTAACTTCATCTGTTTTTATTAATGAAAATAAATGTACTGTGTCTGAACAGTTTGCTACTGTGAAGGAAGAAGTGCTTATTCTGAGTATATTTTATCTAATCAATAGCAGAGTTTGGGAAAAGCAATGACTTAGATTATATCCGGGAATTGGTGACCTGCTGGAAGAGCAACTAGCCAGAGTCCAGGGAAGTAGACAAACAGTCAAAGCTCAGGACTCCAACAATAACGCCATGTCAGACAGCTTGTCTGAACAATGACATAGAAGATTCAGACTAGAATGGGTATGAGGAATTTGTCTAATTCTGGGAATAATGGAAGGGGGTAAGTTTTTGGAAAGAATAGAAAGATACAGGGGTTATTGGATACATAGCAAGTTCCAAGTCATTCCAAGAGTCCCAGGAAGGAAGCAGGAAGGTTGAGAATTGAATCAGGCCCAACCCACAGAAAATGGGCCTAGAGATAAAATAGTAAGTAGAATTTAGGACTAGTCTCCCCCACTTCCTCAATAACTTCCTGTGCCTTGGCACAGGCAGAGAAATTTCTGGTAAGGAAGAGACCCACCCAGAAGTTAGCCAGGTAAATTGCCTAACTCAAGTAGCGCTTTTCCTATTTAAGTGTCCAGGAAAATGTTGGTATGGACTACACAGCTGCAGGCCATGTTCAAGCCAATGGGAAAGTTGCATTCACGGTAGAAACAGTTGGGAGGACTCCTAGGTTTTAGGGAAGTGGTTGAACAGTGAAGCTGGGGGGAAAGACCAAAAGTCTGACCAAGTTTGAACAAAGATATATCAGAATCAGTCCATGAACTGGCTTTAGGGACAAGTGGAGGGAAGAGGGACAGTGAGGTAGGGGCCAAAGTGGCAGGAGAGATATGATCTGGGCAAGTGAAAGAATAGACAATTCCAGAAATCCAGGAGAAAATTAATTAAGGACTGCATTTTAAGTTCCCTCTCTTGAGGACTCCTTACTGTGTAGGAAACACAAATATCAGGACCCCAGTTCTTGATGATTAAATGCTGAGGAGGAATTAAATAGGATGCACTAGGTCTACTGATGGAGGCAGGGCATTGTTTAAGTCAGGAGGGAGAAGCTCCATTAAGTTGGGATCCAAACCCAAGTGAAGCAGAGGTTTAATTGTCATCCTGATGAAAGCAGGCAGATCAACAAATCACAGGGATGAAGACAGGAATCACAATTGTTCCCATAGTCTGGGCTGAAGAACCATGTTCCAATCAACAGGATATCCCTTTCCAATGATATAGGTACATGGGGAGGTGAGGGAGGAATGGGCAGCAGAAAGATCAACTGGTTCAATTCAAACATTCAAGGAAAGCATTCATAGAGAAATTGCAATTGGATCACCTTCATATCCAAGAATATAAAAACAAGCTTATAATAACAAAATCATGGCAGGGCACGTGGGTGGCTCAGTTGGTTAAGCATCTGCCTTTGGCTCAGGTCATGATCTCCAGGTCCTGGGATTGAGCCCCGCATCTGGCTCCCTGCTCAGCAGGGAGTCTGCTTCTCTCTCTCTCTCCCTCTGCTCCTTCTCCCTGCTTGTTATTTCTCTCCCTCTCTCATATAAATAAATAAAACCTTAAAAAAATAACAGAATCATGGTTTTCCACAAATTCTTCCATATCCATGTCCATATAAAAAAGCGAAGCATTTAGAAAATTCTTTGTGCACATTGGATTCTTCTAGACATAAAGCGACTTTGTAAATAATCAAATTTCATACATTTTAGATTTAAATCCTTATGACATTGATTTGGGAGAACTGTTCAGTGTGAAGTATATCTCCACAAAGACTGATACCATGCCATTCTCCACTCTAAAACACAGTATGGAGGTTCCTCAAGAAGTTAAAAATAGAGCTACCCTACGACCCAGCAACTGCACTAGTAGGTATTTACCCCAAAGATACAAATGTAGTGATGCGAAGGGGCACCTGCACCCCAATGTTTATAGCAGCAATGTCCACAACAGCCAAACTATGGAAAGAGCCCAGATGTCCATCGACAGATGAATGCATAAAGAAGATGTGCTATATATGTACAATGGAATATTACTCAGCCACTAAAAAAAAAAAAAAAGAAAGAAATCTTACCATTTATATCGATGTCAATAGAACTGGAGGGTATTATGCTGAGCGAAATAAATCAGTCAGAGAAAGAAAACTATCATATGGTTTCACTCATATAAGAAATACAAGAAACAGCAAAGAGGATCATGGGAGAAGGGAAAGAAAATGGAATGGGAAGAAATCAGAGAGGGAGACAAACCATGAGAGGCTTTTAACTATAGCAAAGAAACTGAGGGTTGATAGAGGGGAGTGGGGTGGGGGGATGGGGTAACTGGGTGATGGACATTAAGGAGGGCTTGTAATGTAATGAGCACTGGGTGTTGTATGCAACTGATGAATTACTGAACTTTACATCTGAAACTAATGATGTACTATATGTTGGCTAATTGAATTTAAATTTTAAAAAAAGAAAGTAAAAGGGCAAGTCAATTACTTTTATCCAAAGAACAGAAAACAATAAACCAGTTTGTTTTTTTCCCTCCAATGACACTAGTTTTTATTCTATTAAGAGAATTTCAAAAACACACAAAAATACTTGGACGAAGGAAAGAGACCAACTTATAATGTTACTGTCCTTATATCTTGTCTTATTGTTGTTCATTTTCTTCACAAATTAAATGAGTGAATTCAACTCTGAAGAAAAATGAACTATGTAGCACAATCGGGTGTCCCCTCATGAGTAGGGAGAGAGAGTAACATGATCTGACTGAAATCCACCAGCATTCTTTATTGGCCAAAAATAAAACCGCTTTTGCTTTTTTCTTTAGGTGAAGAACTTGTAATTCCTTAGTAAAAACATGCTTTTTTCTTAGAGAGTTCAAAAATTCAGCCAACTTAAGTCATAAATCACAGCTCAAATGATTCCTGTGTAGTTGGCTAGTTATCAAGCTGTGACTTAAACGTGCCCATCAGAGCCTGCTCATTTTTTGCCAAGTTAACCCACACATCCACCATGAACCAGGGGTCACTCCATAATGATGAACCATAAAATCATGTCTATATGTTAGTACTGTTTTATTTCTCTTCACCATATTCTCTAAATCAGACTCTGGTTTCAATCTGTTATTCGTTCTCTAGAAATTATCGGTTTAATTTCCAATGAAAACTGTTATTGATTTTTCAATACATTACTATAATTCTTCTTATCTGAAATTTGTATAAAATAATATATTCTCATTTAAATCCAATTTGATACAAAAACAACTAAAACTAGGAAATGTCATGTTAAGCGGTAAATGTACCATAACTGCTTGAAAATTAATCCATCTCCAATTAAAAAACTGTGAAGCACATGGGCTATTATGCTTCATTGGTTTTATTTATGGTTCCAATAGCAACCTTATGTTCTCCAGACTTTCTAAAATGTGTTCAAGATAATGGTGTAAGTCCATTTTCTCCTTCTTTTAAACTTCCCTTTTATTTAAAAACAGGAACAACCAGAAAATCTTTAGATTTCTTCGGTTGACTTGCATAAAGATCAAGGCTGTTAATATGAGAGTTTAATATGTGACATCTACATCAATCCATTTTTTAAATAAAATATTGGAATATGTGTACTCATACATTTTTAAGTACAGATTTCCCCCACTATCCAAAAGTAGAACATTCCTGTGAAACTTTTCAAAGGCTGAAATGGCATAAAGCAAAGAAGCAATTACTATTAATTTATATTGAAAAAATTTTGAGCATTCCTGGACTCAAAAAATAACTCTCTTAGGTTTTTCTGATACCTTGGGATGCACGTTGCTAATGGATATACAAAATAAATCAAACTAAAGCACAGATGCTCATAGACATTGTTCAAACCTATGGAGGCTTGATGCTGAGCTGCTGAGTATAGTTCCGGGGAAGGAGATGGGGGTGCCACTCTCCCTGTTGGGGTGCACTCTGCTATAAATGCTCACTGCCAAACAAATGCTGAATGCTATTTTTGCTTTTTGCCTCTTTTTTTTGTAAAAGTGAAACTTTTTGGATTTCTTTCTGTTAACAAAAACAGGTACTAACATAGGTCTTTCGTAAAAGCAAAGTGGCATAGTACAAACTTTCAAAAAGTGGGGGATACCTATACTTGAAGAATGTGGAAAAGAATTCCTGGTGGTTTGGGACCGCCCTTTAGGAAAACAGAATCTATCCCCAACAGCTGGTTATCAGGACATCTTATACTTCAATCATTTTTGGCAAGAAGAAATCTCACATTTTCATTACAGTTCATAAGATTTATTTATGCTATGCCCCCAAAGAAGGCAAGTCATGCCAGAATATTCTCTTTGCTTCTCCAGAGGAATAAATTTCAAAACACATAATCAAGGTGTCATAAGAACTTATTTTCTTCTTCATTTGTTCTTTTCAACATTCATTTTCTTCTTCAGAATTATGACTTCATAATGGCCCTATGCCATGCTGCTAGTCCTTAGAAATAGAAAAGATAAATATATCTGAATCCAAGCTTAGCACTGTATCTGTCTTTCTCTTATCTAGCTCCATCCTCTGTCTTTTCACCTACTATAAGCTGGCCTTTTTTTTCCCCCCTTCTCCTGATATATAATATGTGTGGGGTAAGGTTCATAAGTTAGACTGTAGTGTTAAGGCAAAAGTTTCAACAAAAAGGATAGAATCACTCAACAGCAGTTACTTACAGTGGGTGGGGAACAATTTTTCTAGGCTTCTAATATTTCCTTTCATGTAAAGGGAGTTGCAGTAAAGAGGGAGAAGGAATTGAACCTGAAGCCATAACTTTTGAACTTGTGGAGTCTTTCTGGACTGTTTCCTGGAAGCCAAGCTGCCAACAGAGAGCTCAGTTCCTCTGAGTTATATGGCACCCATTGCTGTACATGTATGGAAGCTTATGTTGGTCAGCACTGCCTGACCCAGCAGACAAGTTATTAGGTGCACGTTTGAGGATAAGAACCTAATGTCATCAGGAGCTAAGTCACATTCTCCAATATCACCTTCATTAGTATAAAATTAACTTTTGGCCTCATTTATCAAATGGTAGACAACTTGAATGGTAAAAGAGTGGAATTCATTGAGCCTCCTCAAATTCAATACTTTTCTCCCTCATGTATTACTCACTGATTTTCAACCTCACCCTATCCAACCCCTATTCAGTTTAAAACTACGAGTCTGGAAACTATCTTCATTTATGTTTTGGGAATGCCCAAGTAATGATTAAATCCTTCAAAGTAAGATTATGCTTACCCTTCAGTAGCAAATTCTCACCCACTGCTCTTTCCCCCTCAAAACTCATAAATATCTCAATTACACTTTTTTTAGGTATAAAATCAGTGGAACTCTAAGTCAGCCATAGCATCTCATGAAAGAAAAATGGAGTATGAAGAAACATTATTGATGGACACACTTAATAAACACTTATTCTACAGCACTGACCCAGCTAGCATGCATATAGGTGATCTTCTGAGCTCTATAGTTCTAGCAGCTGTAGTTTGATACTGAAATAGCAAGAAACATATACAGGCAAATTAGTCTTTATTTCTTTTTATGATGCCTCTTTTCTCTTTTTTATTCTACTGAGACATGCCCTACTCCAGAGACAGAAATGGAAAAATGTTCCATGCTCATGGATTGGAAGAACACCTATTGCTAAGATGTCTACTCTACCTAGAGGAATCTATACATGCAAAGCAATCCCTATCAAAATACCATTAACTTTTTCACAGAGCTGGACTAAATAATCCTAAAATTTGTATGGAACCAGAAAAGATCCCAAATAGCCAAAGGAATGTTGAAAAAGAAAACCAAAGTTGGTGGCATCATGATTCTAGACTTCAAGCTGTATTACAAAGCTGTGATCATCAAGACAGTATGGTACGGGCACAAAAACAGACACATAGATCAATGGAACAGAATAGAGAACCCAGAAATGGATCCTCAACTCTATGGTCAATTAATCTTCTACAAAGCAGGAAAGAATATCCAGTGGAAAAAAGACAGTCTCTTCAACAAATAGTGCTGGGGAAAATTGGACAGACACATGCAGAATAAAACTGGACCATTACACCATAAACAAAAATACTCAAAATGGATGAAAGACTTAAATGTGAGACAGGAATCCATCAAAATCCTAGAGGAGGACACAGGCAGCAACCTCTGTGACCTCAGCTGCAGTGACTTCTTGCTAGACACATCTACAACGGCGAGGGAAACAAAGGTAAAAATAAATTATTAGAACTTAATCAAGTTAGAAAGGTTTTGCACAACAAAGGAAACAGTCGACAAAACCAAAAGACAACTGACAGAACGGGAGAAGATATTGGCAAATATCTTATCAGATAAGGGGTAGTATCCAAAATCTATAAAGAATTTATCAAACTCAACACCCAAAGAACAAATAATCCAATCAAGAAATGGGCAGAAGACATGAACAGTCATTTCTCCAAAGAAGACATACAAATGGCCAATAGACACATGAAAAAATGTTCAACATCCCTTGGGATCAGGGAAATACAAATCAAAACCACAATGAGATACCACCTCACACTGCTCCGAATGGCTAAAATAACAAGTCAAGAAATGCCAGATGTTGGTGAGGATATGGAGAAAGGGGAACCCTCTTACACTGTTGGTGGGAATGCAAGCTGGTGCAGCCACTCTGGAAAACAGTATGGAAGTTCCTCAAAAAGTTGAAAATAGAGCTACCCCATGACTCAGCAATTGCATTACTGGGTATTTACCCTAAAATTTTATAAAAATGTAGTGATCTGAAGGGGAACCTGCACCTCAATGTTTGTAGCAACAATGTCCACAATAGCCAAACTATGGAAAGAACCCAGATGTCCATCAACAGATGAATGGATAAAAAAGAAGTGGTATATATATATATATATATATATATATATATATATATATATATATATATATATATACACACACACACACACACACACACACACACACACACACAATGGAATACTACTCAGCCATCAAAAAAATGAAATCTTGCCATTTGCAATGACATGGATGGAACAAGAGGGTATTATGCTAAGCAAAATAAGTCAATCGGAGAAAGACAATTATATGATCTCATTCATATGTGGAATATAAGAAACAAAACAGGATCATAGGGTAAGAGAGGGAAAAATAAAACAAGACAAAATTAGAGAGGAAACCAAACCATAAGAGACTATTAATCATAGGAAACAAATTGAGGGTTGCTAGAAGGGAGGTGGGTGGGAGGATGGGGTGACTGGATGATGGACATTAAGAAGGGCACGTGATGTGATGAGCACTGGGTGTTACATAAGACTGATGAATCACTGAATTCTAACTCTACCTCTGAAACTAATAATACATTGTATGTTAATTAATTGAATTTAAACTAAAAAAGAAGGAAAAAGTAAAATAAAATAAAATGTCAAATGCTTACCACAGCCTACATACTACAAACATGTGGCTCCCTTGCTAATTTATCTCCTACAATATTCCTTCTTCCTCACTCTTTTTCCAGCCACATTGTCTTTTCCCTGCACCTTTAACACACCAGGCACACTCCACTCTCAGGGCATTTGCACCTACCACTCTTTTTGCCTGGTATTATCTTCCTCCAGTTATGGACACATTCTTCCCTTCACTTTTTTAGGATCCTTGCCCAAAATCAACTTCTCAGGGAGGAAACTGGGATCAGTGGCCTGAAAAGAACACTTGCAGTCACTCTGTCCTCTTACATAGGTTTGTTTCTCTCAAAGCACTACCATATAACATAAATATATGATATATATTTATTTGCTGTCTCCCTAAAAGACATTATATATTCTGTAAGATAAAGCAATGTATTTGGTTTCCAGTATATAGAATAATGCAATAGTAACCACTCAATAAATATTTATTGAATAAAAGAATTCTATTTTAGACATTGCTAACAAATAAAATCAGTATATTTATGTGATGTGATCTGCTTCGTTAACTTGCTTTTAAAATGGTGGACATAAGAACATAACATCTGAACCTCATCAAATTAATTTTGTTGTGTCACAAGTGGCAAGCCCATTTTCTGACTGTTTTCCAGAATTCAAACCATGCTAGTTTTGTGATGAACTCAATAAAGAATTGCAGAACTTGATTTACACATAGATTTTCCAAGGAGAGAGAATCTAATTATGTCATTTGTTATAAAAATCATGACCCAGAGGCTGCGTTTAATACTAGCAGAAGCCAAACCAGAGAGTACTTGGAAAAGACTGTTACTCTTTGACTTTAATGTTAATTATTTGATATCTTTAGGTGGAAGATCTCCTTCTTATTTACATTTTTCCTCACTTAATATTAATTTTTTCTCAGCATGATAGTGTATATAGAGCAAAGTCTTTGGAGATAGGCTGATACTGTATTAAGGCACCCATTCCAGCATGTATGGGCTGTATGCTTCCATTTTCAACTTCAGTCTCACTTTTCTCATTTGTCAAGGGGTCTAAACGTCTACATTGTATTGTGTGTGTGTGGGGGGGGGAGCTATTGAATGCTCTATAAAGGGCCTGGTCTAGAACCTCACACATGGCAGGGGCTAAACAATTTCCTTACCCTTCCCTACCCTTGCCCCTCCCCTTTATCTGTGCCTAAACTAAAACCTCCTTGGGAAAGTAAAACCAGAATCACCCAGATTTTTTTCAGAGAATCTAGCAAAGTTACTGCATTTGTTCAAATGATATGAAAGTCATGTCTTAATCATTCAATTTTTTGTTCTCATTTTTTTTTTTTGGTAGAGTAAGGAAATTGACAAGTTGACATGGGTCTTGTTTCTCCCATCTCCAACTTTACACAGCATTTTCTGTGGCTGAGGCACTATCAGCTGATGTTACAGTAAGAGTTGATAAACTGGACACATTTGGTGACCTCAGCCAGCCAAACGTAATTCTCATGAACATATCCTGGCTAGTCCTCCCCTCTCTGTTCACTGTTAGAACTCTAAATCCAAGTACATGCCACTCCACTGCATCCTTCCAAGAGATTCAAGGGATTATATTTAATTACAGAGAACATAAATTATCAGTGGTGTTGTTGTTGCTTGTAATCTGTTAAAGCTTTGTCAGATATTCTGAATCAATTGCTTTGCCTATGGATTTGAATGTATCCAAACTCGGTCTAAGTTAATACAAATGAAGTCTGTTAAGTATTAGTCAGTTACCTTCCTTGTTCTACAGAGACAGCATCTGCTTATAAAGCATTACAATTGAGCAGGGATAGTTTGATGTGCATCAGCAAAATAAGTTACAACATTTCTCTTAGCCTGTCTCCACTGGATTACATTTACATTAACGAGAAATACAGAAAATTGAGCTTGATAGATACTTTTGATGAGAAAAGGGGAATTCTTATTGAAATTTAAAGCATGGTTTTAAATTGCTCTAAGGTCCAATGTAATAATTAACTGATTTTTACTACAGGTTCTTGCAAGGCCACAGGATGACTCAATACCAAATGGCCCTCACAATAATACTGGATTCATGACACTTGATTTTTCTAAATTATTTCATAATAGAAGTTCAAACACATTGCTACTTTCAAATTGGATATAATATCATATATTTATTATATTATTATATTATATTATATTATATTATATTATATTATATTATATTATATTATATTATGAGATATAAACATCTTAAACCACACCATGAATTTAGAAAAATATATTTTTAATGGCTGGTGAACACTTTCTAGTGACACATCTAAAAAGGAACAATTCTTCCAATTATAAAGCCAAAAATCACAAGAGGATTATACTATTAAATTGGTCTCTGAGTAAAATTATATTGATTTTATTGTTAAAAATAATCAACGACTGAAGCGAGGAGTTAAGATGGCGGAGGAGTAGGAGACACCGTTTTCAGCCGGTCCTCCGAGTCGAGCTGGATAGGTACCAGACCAGCCTAAACAACCAGGGAACCAGCCGGAGACGCAGGAAGACGCATCTGGATCTCTACAAATGAACATCTCCAGCGCTGAGTATTGAGGTACGAAGCGGGGAGCCATGAAACTGTGCACAGATATCGGAAGATAAACGGAAGGGGGAGGGAGCCGCCGCGTTCGGGCGCCGGGAAGCGGTAGCCACTTGCACGGGAGAGCGGGCGGGCTCGCGGTCGGCACCCGCAAAACAGCAGACTGAGACCGTGAGCCGGGAGCGCGCGCCACCAGGCATCTCGCGGAACACCGGAATCCCGGTGCGCTCACTGGATCTAGACTGAGACCGGGAGATCCGGGAGCGCGCGGGGCGGCTGGCGGCTGGCGGCATTAGAAACACAAAGGACAGAGACGCACCGGCCCTGGAAGTGAGGGCTGGGACGCCGGGTGTGGGGCGCACATCCCGGGACGCTGCAGGGTTGAGCAGCACCAACAGAAACAGAGTTAAAGTGGCCAGAGCATTAGTAGAGAACGGGCCGCAATCCTTCTGTTCCGTGACAGAGGCTGAAATTTGGCCGCTGCTGCTCTGACTCTCAGAAGAGGCACAGCAAACCGCCAGGGAAAGACGCCAGAGAACAAAAGCCTGGAAATACCGGCTCAGGGAGTGCCCATCCCCGTCCCCCCTCGCAGGGGACACGGAGACTCTACCCAAACAGGGTTGCCTGAGTATCGGTGCAGCAGGCCCCTCCCCCACAAGGCAGGCTGAAAAATCAAGAAGCCCACAACCCGGGCGCCGGGGTGGCGCAGTCATTGAGCGCCTGCCTTCGGCTTAGGGCGTGATCCCGGCGTTCCGGAAAGGAGTCCCTCATCGGGCTCCTCCGCTGGGAGCCTGCTTCTTCCTCTCTCACTCCCCTGCTTCTGTTCCCTCTCTCGCTGGTTGGCTGCCACATAAATAAATAAAATCTTTAAAGAAGAAGCCCACATCCCTAAGATCCCTATAAAACAAGGGGCACGGCCTGGGACCCAGTCAATAATTTGGGCTCTGGAAACCCCGCAACCTCTCTTCATCAGAATGACAAGAAGGAGAAGCCCCCCCCAGCAAAGAAAAGACAGTGATCCTGTGGCCTCTGCCACAGAAATAATGGATATGGATGTAACCAAATTATCAGAAATGGAATTCAGAGTAACGATGGTCAAAATGATGAGTAGAATTGAAAAAAGTATAAACGAAAAGGTTACTGAGAATATAGAATCCCTAAGGACAGAAATGAGAGCGAATCTGACAGAAATTAAAAATTCTATGAGCCAAATGCAGGCAAAACTAGAGGCTCTGACAGCCAGGGTCACAGAAGCAGAGGAACGGGTTAGTGAATTGGAGGATGGGTTAATAGAGGAAAAAATGAAAATAGAAGATGGTCTTAAAAAAATCCACGCCCACGAATGTAGGTTACGGGAGATTACTGACTCAATGAAACGATCCAATGTTAGAATCATCGGCATCCCCGAGGGGGTGGAGAAAAACAGAGGTCTAGAAGAGATATTTGAACAAATTGTAGCTGAAAACTTCCCTAATCTAGCAAGGGAAACAAACATTCGTGTCCAAGAGGCAGAGAGGACCCCTCCCAAGCTCAACCACGACAAACCTACGCCACGTCACGTCATAGTGCATTTCGCAAATATTAGATGCAAGGATACAGTATTGAAAGCGGCCAGGGCAAAGAAATTTCTCACGTACCAAGGCAAAAGCATCAGAATTACGTCAGACCTGTCTACACAGACCTGGAATGAGAGAAAGGGTTGGGGGAGCATATTTAAAGCTCTTTCAGAGAAAAACATGCAGCCAAGGATCCTTTATCCAGCAAGACTGTCATTCAGAATTGATGGAGAAATAAAGACATTTCAGAATCGCCAGTCACTAACCAATTTTGTAACTACGAAACCAGCCCTACAGGAGATATTACGGGGGGTTCTATAAAAGTAAAAAGGCCCCAAGAGTGATACAGAACAGAAAGTCACAGCCAATACAAAAAAAAGACTTTACTGGCAACATGGCAACATTAAAATCATATCTATCAGTAATCAGTCTTAATGTAAATGGTTTGAACCATCCCATAAAACGCCACAGGGTTGCAGATTGGATAAAAAGAAATGACCCATCCATTTGCTGTCTACAAGAGACTCATTTCAAACCCAAAGATGCATTCAGACTGAGAGTAAGGGGATGGAGTACCATCTTTCACGCAAATGGTCCTCAAAAGAAAGCTGGGGTAGCAATTCTCATATCAGATAAATTGGATTTTAAACTACAGACTATAGTTAGAGATGCAGAAGGGCACTATATTATTCTTAAGGGAAGTATTCAACAAGTGGATATGACAATTATAAATATATATGCCCCCAACAGGGGAGCAGCAAGATACACAAGCCAACTCTTATCCAGAATAAAGAGACATATAAATGAAAATACATTAATAGTAGGGGACCTCAACACTCCACTATCAGAAATAGACAGAACACCCTGGCAAAAACTAAGCAAAGAATCAAAGGCTTTGAATGCCATACTTGACGAGTTGGACCTCATAGATATATATAGAACACTACACCCCAGAACCAAAGAATACTCATTCTATTCTAATGCCCATGGAACATTCTCAAGAATAGACCATGTTCTGGGACACAAAACAGGTCTCAACCGATACCAAAAGATTGAAATTATCCCCTGCATATTCTCAGACCACAACGCTCTGAAATTGGAACTCAACCACAAGGAAAAATTTGGAAGAAACTCAAACACTTGGAGACTAAGAACCATCCTGCTCAGGAATGACTCGATAAACCAGGAAATCAAAAATCAAATTAAACAATTTATGGAGACCAATGAGAATGAAAATACAACAGTCCAAAACCTATGGGATACTGCAAAGGCAGTCCTAAGGGGGAAATACATAGCCATCCAAGCCACACTCAAAAGAATAGAAAAATCTAAAATGCAGTTTTTATATTCTCACCTCAAGAAGCTGGAACAGCAACAGAGGGACAGGCCTAATCCACGCACGAGGAAGCAGTTGACCAAAATTAGAGCTGAAATCAATCAAGCAGAAACCAGAAGTACAGTAGAGCAGATCAACAGGACTAGAAGCTGGTTCTTTGAGAGAATCAATAAAATTGACAGACCACTGGCAAGACTTATCCAAAAGAAAAGAGAAAGGACCCAGATTATTAAAATTATGAATGAAAAAGGAGAGGTCACGACGAGCACCATTGAAATTGGAAGGATTATTAGAAATTTTTATCAACAGCTATATGCCAATAAACTAAGCAATCTGGAAGAGATGGAATCCTTCCTGGAAACCTATAAACTACCAAGATTGAAACCGGAAGAAATTGATTCCTTAAACAGGCCAATTAATTATGAAGAAATTGAGTCAGTGATAAACAACTTTCCAAATAACAAAACTCCAGGCCCGGACGGTTTTCCTGGGGAATTCTACCAAACATTCAAAGAAGAAATAATACCTATTCTCCTAAAGCTATTTCAAAAAATAGAAACAGAAGGAAAGCTACCAAACTCATTCTATGAGGCCAATATTACCTTGATCCCCAAACCAGGCAAAGACCCCCTCAAAAAGGAGAATTACAGACCGATTTCCCTAATGAATATGGATGCCAAAATCCTCAACAAGATCCTTGCTAATAGAATCCAACAGTACATTAAAAGGATTATCCATCACGATCAAGTGGGATTCATACCTGGGATGCAAGCGTGGTTCAATATTCGCAAATCAATCAGCGTGATACATCATATCAACAAGAAAAGACTCAGGAACCATATGATCCTCTCAATCGATGCCGAAAAAGCATTTGACAAAATACAGCATCCTTTCCTGATTAAAACCCTTCAGAGTGTAGGAATAGAAGGTACATTTCTCAATCTCATAAAAGCCATCTATGAAAAGCCTACTGCAAATATTATTCTCAATGGAGAAAAGCTGGAAGCCTTTCCCTTAAGATCAGGAACTCGACAAGGATGCCCACTCTCGCCACTATTATTCAACATAGTACTAGAAGTCCTTGCAACAGCAATCAGACGACAAAAAGGGATCAAAGGTATTCAAATTGGCAAAGAAGAAGTCAAAATGTCTCTCTTTGCAGATGACATGATACTCTATATGGAAAACCCAAAAGAAGCCACTCCCAAATTATTAGAAGTTATAGAGCAATTCAGTAACGTGGCAGGATACAAAATAAATGCTCAGAAATCAGTTGCATTTCTATACACGAATAACGAGACCGAAGAAAGAGAAATTAGGGAATCCATCCCATTTACAATAGCACCAAAAACCATACGTTACCTTGGAATTAACTTAACCAGAGACGTAAAGGACCTATATTCTAGAAACTATAAATCACTCTTGAAAGACATTGAGGAAGACATAAAAAGATGGAAAGATATTCCATGCTCATGGATCGGAAGAATTAACATAGTTAAAATGTCCATGCTACCCAGAGCAATCTACACTTTCAATGCTATCCCGATCAAAATACCAAGGACATTTTTCAAAGAACTGGAACAAACAGTCCTTAAATTTGTATGGAAACAGAAAAGGCCCCGAATCTCCAAGGAACTGTTGAAAAGGAAAAACAAAGCTGGGGGCATCACAATGCCGGATTTCGAGCTGTACTACAAAGCTGTGATCACAAAGACAGCATGGTACTGGCACAAAAACAGACACATAGACCAATGGCACAGAATAGAGAGCCCAGAAATGGACCCTCGGCTCTTTGGGCAACTAATATTTGATAAAGCAGGAAAAAACATCCGGTGGGAAAAAGACAGTCTCTTCAATAAATGGTGCTGGGAAAATTGGACAGCTACATGCAAAAGAATGAAACTTGACCACTATCTCACACCATACACAAAAATAAACTCCAAATGGATGAAAGACCTCAATGTGAGACAGGAATCTATCAAAATTCTAGAGGAGAACATAGGCAACAACCTCTACGACATCGGCCAAAGCAACCTTTTTCATGACACATCCCCAAAGGCAAGAGAAACAAAAGATAAAATGAATTTATGGGACTTCATCAAGATTAAAAGTTTCTGCACAGCCAAGGAAACAGTCAGAAAAACTAAGAGGCAGCCCACGGAATGGGAGAAGATATTTGCAAATGACACTACAGATAAAGGACTGGTATCCAAGATCTACAAAGAACTTCTCAAACTCAATACACGAGAAACAAATAAACAAATCAAAAAATGGGCAGAAGATATGAACAGACACTTTTCCAATGAAGACATACAAATGGCTAACAGACACATGAAAAAATGTTCAAAATCATTAGCCATCAAGGAAATTCAAATCAAAACCACACTGAGATACCACCTTACGCCAGTTAGAATGGCAAAAATAGACAAGGCAAGAAACAACAATTGTTGGAGAGGATGTGGAGAAAGGGGATCCCTCCTACATTGTTGGTGGGAATGCAAGTTGGTACAGCCACTCTGGAAAACAGTGTGGAGGTCCCTTAAAAAGTTAAAAATTGAGCTACCCTATGATCCAGCCATTGCACTACTGGGTATTTACCCCAAAGATACAGACGTAGTGAAGAGAAGGGCCATATGCACCCCAATGTTCATAGCAGCAATGTCCACAATAGCTAAATCGTGGAAGGAGCCGAGATGCCCTTCAACAGATGACTGGATTAAGAAGTTGTGGTCCATATATACAATGGAATATTACTCAGCTATCAGAAAGAACGAGTTCTCAACATTTGCTACAACATGGACGGCACTGGAGGAGATAATGCTAAGTGAAATAAGTCAAGCAGAGAAAGACAACTATCATATGATTTCTCTCATCTATGGAACATAAGAACTAGGATGATCAGTAGGGGAAGAAAGGGATAAAGAAAGGGGGGGTAATCAGAAGGGGGAATGAAACATGAGAGACTATGGACTATGAGAAACAAACTGAGGACTTCAGAGGGGAGGGGGGTGGGGGAATGGGATAGACCGGTGATGGGTAGTAAGGAGGGCACGTATTGCATGGTGCACTGGGTGTTATACACAACTAATGAATCATCGAGCCTTACATCGGAAACCGGGGATGTACTGTATGGTGACTAACATAATATAATAAAAAATCATTAAAAAAAAAAAAAAAAATAATCAACGACTTTCCCAGCCTTTCATGAAGAAGGTGCTATATATGACCTTTTAAATTATACTAGCTCCAGCCTTTTAAAATTTTTAATACTTATTTATTTACTTACTTATTTACTTACTTACTTACTTATTGCTGTAATAAGGAGGACAAAAGCAAGAAACCTAAGCAGGCAAAAGGGATCCCTTATGGCTTGAGAAATTATAATAGCTAGATGTGGCCAAAACTTACTCAAATATATGTACAATGACAGTATGCAAATTTAAAAGAAATTTTTTTTTTTCAGGTAAAGATATAAGTTTGGAGAAGTACTATAGGGAACTCCAGACATTAGAAATATAGGTTTTCAAGTTATATAGAGTTGGAAGAAAAGGGATCAGAAAGCAGAAATTAGGTAAGTCATCACAGATGTTAAAACAAGCAGAGCAAAGAAGTAGTAAATTGGTGAATTATACTAATAAAGAAAATGATGACTTATTAATAGCCCTTTCATTTAAAGTACTTTGAAATGTCATATACATATCCAATTTGGTATACCTATGAGGTGAGACACAGAGAAAGAGCAAAGAGATTATTATTATTATGCCTGTCATAAAAGTGAGAAAGTTGAGGTCAATAAATTTAAATAACTTACCCAAGTTTACACGACTCTAAGTGCACAGAGACAGGTTCCTCATCTGGTATTCTTTCTAAGACACTAATGTCTTATATGTCTAGACAGTCAGCAGTAGTAAAAGGTACGAGGGTGATGAAGAAACGCACAGGAGTATCGGAGAAGCCTCCTGAGGAATGGGAGGAAAGAGGGATGTCATAAAAAGGAAGCTATCTCTCTCTCTCTAGGCATTAACCCTGGTCAGACTAGTGACTGGCCTTCAGCTCTGACTTATACCACTGAAAGTTTGGGTTCTTCAGCTCTTTCTCTGAATCTACAAATCATTCCATCTTCTATCTTTTCAATTACTTTTTCCTTAAGATAGCCGGAGTCCTAAGACATTAGTAACCTTGAAAAATGTTGATTCGACCACACACTATAAGGGGAAAGACAAAAAAAAAAAAAAAACTGTATATAAACACTGTGCTCTGGTTGATAATTTTTTTTTCTCACATGGATACAGATGAGCGATTCTGAAACTATATTTGTATTAGGATTGAACAAATCAGCAAATAAATTGCTTTTAGGGGGAGCCAGGTTTCCCATAAACAAAAAAGTTACAAACAAGGAGAAAAAACTAGAATGAATTAGAGTCAGAGATATCAGTATGAAGTTATGTTTATTTAAACATACATATAAAAAGATAGATAAAAATAAATATATTTATGTGTATATAGTTTACAGAATACACACACACTTCTTAGTTCTGTCTGCTGATAGGGCCTATAACCAGTGAGCACATCCACAGATCTTGGTTTCTAAATACCATTCTCCAATAAAAAGAAACAGAACTCCTTAGAGAATGGCTGATTCTAGGGCTGAGGTAGGGAAAATATAATATGTTCTTGAAGCATCTTACAGAATCAGAAATTAGGGAAGTACTCATAAAACAAGAAGAGGGGCACACAGGGTCATGTCAAAAAGACATAGGAGCCAACCTAAAAAGAGGTTCTAATGGCCAAAGCTGGAAGAATTTGAGCAGCAAAATTAATAACCATGGTATTGAATTTCTATAAACCAAAGAACAAAATAAAAATCCATGAGCCCACATTGACATATATAAATAGGAGAGAAAGAACAAATCTTCCTTACAGAGGAACCCCAAATAGCATACTCCCCTTCCCAGGAAGTGGAGCTTATTCTCATCCTACTGAGTGTGGGCTGGACCTTTACAGTGAAGAAACCTAGCAGACACTGCTTTAGTTAAGCAATCAATTTAACATCACTAGTGATAAGTTATGTTGATTTCATATATCCCCTGACAGGAAGCAATGAGATGAGAAGGGCACTTCATCTCTGCATTACTCTTCTTCCAAATTAATAATTCCAGGCTAATTATGAAATTGATCAAACAAACTCAAATTGAGGGAAATTCTATAAAATATGTGATCATTGTTCATCAAAACTGTCAAGATCTTAAAATTGTCACAGATCATATGAGCCCAAGAAGATATAGAGACTACATGGAATGTATTACCCCGGATTTAGATTAAATCCCAGATAAATAGAGGACTTCACTGAAAAAAAATGGTAAAATCTGAATGTCTGTAGTTTCATCAATAGTATTGTACTAATGTTAAATTCTTAGTTTTAACAAAACTACTGTGGTTCTGTAAAATGTTAACATTAGGGGAAGCTGGATGAAGGGTATAGGGGAATTTTCTGTACTATCTTTACAATTTTGCTATAAATATAACATTATTCCAAAATAAAAAGTTAAATAAAATTATCCAGTTTATTTCTTGCTTATTTCTGCCTAAATGGTGCATGGTACTAATGAACAGATTGTCCACAATCCCTTTCAACAGTAGAACCAGACAGTGCCCTTACACTGGAGAATTTTAGTACCTGCTTTACCAAAAATAAAATCTCAAATATTCCGAGTGCTTAACCTGATGTTGGTTTATGGGCTAAAAAATAAGACAAAGGGCATTCCCCAAATGTTATGTGAACTAAGAGTCTATGCGAATCCAAACACAGGTATTTGAAGCTCCCCTAAGGCATCCACCAAACAGTAGACCTTGTTGAACGGGACCTTGTAATAGTACAGAAGATAAAAGGAAGAGATGATGTAAATACTTGACTTTCTCATACAACTACTATTTATTAACCATTTATGATGTTCCAGCTACTCTGCTAGGCAGTAGGGATAAAGTGATGAGTGGAAAAGATACTGTCTCACCTTTAATAATCCTATTTGATGGACTGGCTTTGAAGATACTCATTCCTTTAGATTCTGAGGCCAAGAAATATTTTTGCGAGTTTCACACTCCCACTTTTTTTCATCAAGAGCACAAAATCTATTTGCAATTAACCGCTTTCAAACCAGAAATAGAAACATGAAGCACCTGCTTTCTCATTAAGTCTACTCATAGGGCTCAGAGTCACTCTTTTCTTCATTCCCTTTTTCAAAATATTGCTGATAAATAGAATGTTTATTCATGCCCATCAAGCTCATTTCAATAGAAAGGTTACTTTTGGTGCTGCTTCGAAAAGCACAGGGAACCAAGTGAATGAGATAGTAGAAAAGATCTGAATGTTAAAGCCAGCCTTTACTTCCAAGAAGAAAGATCAATAAGAGTAATATTTCATGCCAAGTACAGTATCTTTTTACATGAATACTACTTCATTTCAGTATACAAGGTTTCATTTCGACTACATAATTTTTTTTCTAAGGGAAGAATTCAGTAGTTACCAAACATATATAATTCTAAAGGGTTTAGATTGTGCTGCCATGCTATTATTTATATACATGTATATATTCCCTTTACAATTTTCTGGGAGAAAGTCAATAAAAGCAGAGCTGACTATGAGGTTTCCCAATCTCCTCTTCTTAAAGACCAAGATTGAGTTATAATATTTCAGTATAACAAATCAAACAACAATTATTCTGGTTTTACATGTAGTATTTTATAACAAATAGTTTATTCTGGAACTGATTATTAGAAGCAAAATATTGTACTCATAAAAGCATTTCACCCTTTTTCCATGAATTATGTATTAGCTTAGGCTCTCAGCTGTCAATACGAAAGCATAGGCTACACATCTTACATTTACACCCAGGTTAAAAAGCCAAAGTAGAGGGAGGGGGAGAGAAATTCATCATAATAATATTTGAGTGTCTCATCAATCAAAGGATACTATCTGGCTGGCCCTTGGGATATTTGTTCCTTTCTGCATGTTTCCATTTCTTTTTCTCTAAAGGTGACCACCACTGGCATCAAGTTTGGGTTTGAACCTGGTGCTAACAACTACTAACATTTTTTTTTTGTCCTTGGAAAAATTATTTAATCTCTGTCTCAATTTAATATTTGAAACAGGGATGAAAATAATAGCACCTACTTCACTGAGTTGCAGCAAAGAGTGAATGAGTTGCTATGTGTAAAACATTAGAACAGTGCCTGGCAGAGTAGACATTCTAGAAGTGTTAGTTATTAACTGTGGTCTAAGGTTACCACCAAAGCTTTTCCCATAGTCATTAATTTAACAGATAAGGTAAACGGAGAAGTTTTGCCCAAGATAGTTCATTAGAAAATGAAGACACTGGGTGCCTGGGTGGCTCAATCTGTTAAGTGTTGCCTTCAGCTCAGGTCATGATCCCAGGGTCCTGGGATAAAGTCCTGCATCAAGCCCCACATCAGGCTCCTTGCTCAGTGGGGAGTCTGCTTCTGCTACTACCCCTCCCCTCTGCTCATGATCTCTCTTTCTCACTCCCTCTCTCAAATAAATTAATAAATTATTAAAATAAAAAAATGAAGACATTAAACCACAATAACATTTACTGTCTAATTTAATTGGAATAATTAAAGATTTTGTAAAAAAGATTCTATGAAAGCCCTGAGCTCTAGAAGTTTTTCAGAGTCATTTCACTTTGGCCATGTTTTGCAGATAGACAATAGCTTTTATACACTCTCTGGATCACAACAACCTTAAGACATCCTTGAGAGACTGTGGAAGAATGGGTGCTAAGGTGTCCACTGGAAGTTAACTGAAAGCCCAGAAAATAGGACGTAAAATGGATGCCTTGTTTTCTCTTACCTCTGGCCAAAAATTAGAAACGGGAGGTAAAAAGATACTGAGAAACAAAAGCTCAATTCTGTTCTGTTTTTCTCCTGTATTCCTTTCCCGTGTTCTCTCTGACTGGTTCTAATCTTTAATTTTTCCCATTTAAATAACCTTGGAGAAGAGGCAAATAGGGCCTCTTAGGTTATCTCGTTCCAATCTTCTGTACATTGTCAAACCTTGAGTTTTACTGTACTTCTTGACCCTTAATTTTGAAACTAAGAGTATTTCAGGTATAGCAGATAGAATGAACAAGTGAAAAAAAGGGGCTAAATAGGTGAAAAAAGGATTTCAATACTAGGTATTCTTAGGGAATGGCAGAGTTAAAAGAATAATTCTAGATTTAAAAAAGGACAGAAAGAGAAGGGCATAGTTGTTGTAGACTAATTATTTCAAATGTTTTATAAGATTTGGCATGGGTAGGCTTTGAAGAGAAAGTTACAACATTAGCCATACTTATCAGTATTTCTAATGTCAAGGTACTGTTCCACCAGTCTCATATGTACTAATTTATTTCATTCTCATAGTAACCTTATGTGCAGTACTTTTCCCCCATTACATATAAGAAAATTGAGCCCAGAAAGGTAAGTCAGTCTTCTAAAATCACACAGCTAGTGAGCAACAGAGCCAGGACTTGAAAATCAGGTAACCTAGTGAGCCCAAGACCTTTAATCCTACCCCAAACTATTCTTCTTCGAAAAATAACTTAATACTATAAAGCAAAACCCAAGAATTGAAATAAACATGTTAAAGTAAATGTCATCAAGATTTCTAACAAAGTTCTATATGAGAATGAGAACATGACCTATATGATTATATTTGCCAACACAAGAAGGGAAGTAATTAAGTATCATTATTGTACTTTACCACAAGTTCTTGAGTTTTAAAAAGTGTGCTTGTGAAAAGATAATTAGAGAATCCTTATTTAAGGAAATAGCACAGAATATTTTAGCCTTTGAGAATGAATGTATTCAACTAAGCCAAAAACTCAAAGAAAACTGGATGAATGAAAACAAGGTATTTTTATGATTCAAAGTTCAACTTTGAAGAAAAAGAGTAAAGACTTAAGGAGAAAAATGTTACTTGACCACTACTAAGTATGATTTTAAATATGATACCATAATAGATACCATAAGGTATTTAAGATCTAATATACATGATTAGCAGCATAAATTCTTTAAAAATTCATAATCAAAATATACTTTAATGTTAAGAATCTATATTTAAAATCAATAATCAGCTTCATTCCTAACAATGAAAATATCATGATTGTGATGAAATGCTTGAGATTATATTAAAATCAGGAACTAAATAAAGATGTCCATTATGATATGAAATAGAAATTAGTCATATAACTTTGAAAACTATAGACATATAAATGTACTAAAATCCCACCATTACCCACCACATCAATTAAAAACTTTTGGAATAAAATAATTTAGTAAATCAGTTGGTTATAAAACATATACTATCAATAGCTATATTCTATTTCAGTAACAATCAATAAGACCCATTTCACAATAGCTGCCATAATCCTAAAACATCTAAGATTATCTTTCTTCAGAGGTCCATAGGGGGAGAAAAACTATCAAACTCTACTTTATGAGATAGGACACTTTAATTTTTTAAAAAGATTTTATTTATTTATTTGACAGAGAAGAGCACGAGCGGGGACGAGGGGCAGAGGGAGCCAGAGAGGGAAGCAGACTCCCTGCTGAGCAAGGAGCCTGACCTGGGGTTCATTCCAGAACCTGGAGATCATGACCTGAGCTGAAGGCAGATGTGTAACGGGTGAGTTACCCAGGTACCCCAAGACAGAACACTTTAATAATTGGAAGAATATGCCAAGTTCCTAGAAAGTAGGTTAAATATTTTGAAAATATCATCTAACCAAATTAATTTTAGTTTTAATGTGAGTCTAATAAAAATTTCAATGAGATTATTTTTGGAGTTTAATGAAATGATTCTAAAATTCATATGCCATGATAATGGACAAGTGCTCTAAAACATTTTAAAAAGATGAGTGACTAGGGGAAACTTGCTTATCGATATTAAAGGACACTGGACAGTCATATTGCCTTTTATGGCTTCTCTGATTCTGATATTTGATAATAATTCATATATTTTATGGTTATGTTTTGTTAATAGAAATCATATCATCTATGAAACTTTGTCTAATTTATTCAAGTATGGTAAAACAAAGTGACCAAAGATGCAACATATAGAAAATGAGTATTTCTGGCATCATTGACTCAGGCAGGTTACAAATACAGGGCGCTCAGGGATAGCAGATAGGGATGGATCATGGCTGTTATTGCTGCTGCCACAGCTCAGGCACTCACCATCTCTCCCCTGACTATTGAAACAGTTTTCTAACTGGTCTCACTTCCTCCAATACGCTGTGCTCATGGCTGAGAAAGTCATCGGCACACAGATAAACTAAATCATGTTGCTTCCAGGCTTACCCATCGCTGGCTCTCTACTGGCCACTGTGCTGATGTTATCACCGTGGCCCACTCTGCAGCCCTAACCTCATTCCCTACACTCCAGCTGCACGGAGCACCTCATCCACATTTCCCTATTTATGTCATGATCCTTGATATCACTGCTCTTTGCACATGGTTTTTCTTCTGCCTAGAATGTTATTTCAATATCCTATTCAAGAACACATCCCAGCACTTCACGTTTTCATTTAAAGCTTTATTATTATTATTATTATTATTATTATTATTATTTGATATTTCATGGAAGGTCCATGAAGGCAGCGTTCTTATGACTACTGTATGTGACTGGTACTGGCCTGTTTCTGCCACATGTAAGAGCTCAATAGCTCTCTGTTACATGAATGAATAAATGAACATCTACTATAGTTGTGTCACATTGTGTTATAATTATTTGCTTATCTTCTTTGATCCTATTTGAAAGCAGGGATGTGTTTTAGGGGTGTTTAGGGGTGCCTTCAGTGCCTAGACCCATGGAAGTATTAGTTAGATGAGTGAATAAATAATGTAATGTTACGACAGAAGGACATAAGCATCACCTAAGCCGCACAACGCTATATACAGTAATTACTTGGTAAAAGAGTCGATGAAAGAAACATTTGTATACTGTTTTAGAATTAATTGATATTTATTTCCACAGCAGGTAATTATGTTCAGGTAATTCTTTCACACTCAGCACTCTTTTCACATATTATTATATCAAAATGACAATTTTCATTCATTAGCATCATTTCATACTGGAATGCAGATGCCCTAATCACTGGTACCAAATGGTTTTTTGTTTCATTCCTTGGGTTATCCCTTTGAATTATTAGGGACCTTCTGGAGAGCAGCCTTTCCTGACAGAATCTTGGCCCTCAGCACTAATTTTGGTATTGTAATAATTTGTCAGGCACTTAGCATTATTTGTATATCCACCCCCCAAGAATGTGTTTTCTGATAAAGAAAAACTGTAAAGGGGAAATTGCGGAAGAACCTAGAAGCATAATTTTTTGAAAACTCAATTATTTAATATGCCTACAAACAGCAGTCTAGCTATAAGTTCCATCCATGTCCTTTACGGCAATTTTTGCAAGATCTCCCTATACAGAGACATGTATATGTTCACTTTCTATATGTATGATTACCTGAAGGAAATATGATTGGGTGTTTTTCAAAGGGCTGTATAATTAAAATTTGTCCTGAATTCCGACTATTGAAATCGATCCAAATTACTGACATTTACTGCATTGATTGGATTCCTATAGCTAATCACTCTCTGATACAAACTGCTTTTTCATGTAGTAAACTGTTCCTTAAATGAGCTGCCTCATAAATTCAGATCTTTTGCTCTTTTAAAAAGTATTTTAAAGAGAGACAAAAGGAGGGGCACCTGGGTGGCACAGTGGTTAAGCGTCTGCCTTCGGCTCAGGGCGTGATCCCAGAGTTCTGGGATCGAGCCCCACATCAGGTTCCTCCGCTATGAGCCTGCTTCTTCCTCTCCCACTCCCCCTGCTTGTGTTCCCTCTCTCGCTGGCTGTCTCTATCTCTGTCAAATAAATAAATAAAATCTTTAAAAAAAAAAAGTGAGAGAGACAAAAGGAAAAAAAGAGATACAAACCATAATATGAGTTTGATTTTGGGATTAGTTTTCCTCACACTTAATTAAAGAGAAAGCAAATAAACTTAGAAAATTTTACATGGGCAGACAAGAGTGTCTGCTTTCCTTTATCTTAGATTAATATGAATTCCCACGTGACACTTCCTTGATAGTAAAGTTAATCAGTAAAATGTCCCCAAATCATTACCATCAATGTATACCACTTTCTCACCTAAAGCCTAAGAAGCTGGTGCCTAGTAAAAACAAGAGGAAAAAACAAACAAACAAAAACAACAACAGACCTCCTGAAAGTAGCTCATGTTCTAGAAAAGATGTAATGGAATGTAGCACACCATCCAGCAAAACCCTTTAGAGTACAAATACATGGTGTTTGAGTTTATTTATTTACCTATTTCTTTATTTTTTCCTTTAGTTTTATTTTTTTTTCAAATATTTCTTTCCTATGCATGTGCCTTAAACATTTAGAGCATTTGTACTTACCTATGTCCATTCCAGCAAGATAAACCCATTTTTGCCCCTTTTTCTATCATATAATTGGATTTAGCATGAACGCACATACTTAGGACACAGAGATACCACTAGCTACAAAAAATGTTCATATGAAGCAAAATCGCACTCAAGGAGTCTATTTGCTTTTTAAAAGTGCATAATGTCATAAAATTATCAACTCTTTCAAATGTTGCTAATGGCAAACAATGCTTTAATTACTATTCCCGTACTAAAAATGAGAAACGCTGGGGCTCCTGGGTGGCTCAGCTGTTACTTGTCTGCCTTTGGCTCAGGTCGTGATCCCAAAGTCCTGGGATTGAGTCCCGTATCCAGCTCCTTGCTTCTGCCTCTCCCTCTCCCTCTGCTGCTCCCCCTGCTTGTGCTATTTTGCTCTCTCTCTGTCAAGTAAATACATAAAATCTTAAAAAAAAAAAAAAAAAAAAAAAAAACGAGAAAATGCCGGGCCTCTTATCTTCTGAAATTATGAAATACCACTCCAACCCTTCCCTGTTATCTGTGCTTCGCCTCTATTTTTGCAGGCATGAGAGATGGCTACCCATCAAGCACTGGGTCAGCTGAGCTAAGAATTTATTTGAACTGAGTTTATTTACACTGGCTTTTGTCACTTCAGCATAGGAGAAAAGCAAAAACGACCAGTAGCTATCCAAACCAGAAACCTCGGTGACAAATCAGAAAAAAAAAAAATGCATCTGTTAATGATCAAAGAGAAATTCCTACCAATATACTAAAAAAGCCTGAAAATATAAGGGTTTCTTTTTGCTTTATGTCCCTATTTATCTGTACATAGCAGCCAAATTGCCTAATTGGGCTATCTGCCCAAAATGAGTTAGGGCCTAAACTGTTCATATTTGCCTTGGCTCTGTTTCTCTTCTTGCTTGCTCAGCCTTATACCAATTAAGAGTCAAACTGGCGAGCGCAGGGAAAAGGTAATGCAATACTTGTTGCATTGATGAATTGTTCTGATTTCGAAGGGGCCAGAAACAAGAGAGCAGGTAAAAGCATTCAGATGAAGCTGATAGGGTAGGGGAACACGCATCTGGGACAGGGTGACATAGTCAGGACTGGGCTGTGCTGGGACTGAGTGTTCTACCTCGCTTCTGGCACAAAAGAGACAAGACGAAGAGCTTGAGATTGTGTTCAGATGGAGCGTACACACCTCAGTGCCGTGGCCGCACGTTCCTACCAGCAGGTTTCAAAACTAGGCGAAAGACCAAGTCACCGCCAGCAGCTGATTCAACAGATTTACATCTGAACTGAAACTGATGTAAAAATCAGATTTAACTTCTTGTGAAGGAGCTTTTAGGATTTAATAATGGCATCTTCTTCTAAGGGCTAGGAAAAAAAAAGTGCCGGGACACAGCTTTTGAAGTAGGCAATGAGCATCAACGTCCCAGCAACTTGAACTTGGCAGATAACTTTGTTACGAAAGTGAGCACTGCTGCGAAGGGGTTTGGCTATTGAATGAATTTCTTTTTTTTCCCTTTGCACTTGATATACTTTGAAAGTAGACATAGAAATCCCTTGGTTGAACCAAATAAACCCTGTATATATCAGATTATTAGTCTCGAGTGTGACTTCCGGGTACATTTTTGAGGGTAGCATCCATCTCAAGGCATTTTAAAATTAGGGCTTTCTCATGAATGTGGTAAAAATGGAATTTATAACAAGGTCACTAATGGAATGCATTTGCAGGACTCACTCATCCTTTTATAGGCTATGCGTGGCCAGACCCAGGGTGTTATCTACAATGTTTCTAAAATTACCTCTGGGACTTTCATCCAGCTTTAAGGAACTTCAGAGAAGGAAACATTATTTCTCCTGGGTGACTTTAAAAACAGGTAAATGATTTTTAAATGATAGAAAATAATCTCTTGGGGATTGTGTATAGGAATCTGCACTATAACAAGTATTTGAGATGGCAATAACAGAAAAAAATGGGGGAAAATCAAATTTACATGAAGACTTTAAACTTAGTCTCCGAAAAGATGGTCTATGTATTAGGAAAATATAAGAAAATGCTTCCTTATATATTTTATGTTCTAATGGTAACTATTTCTAGGAAAATAGAGCAAAAACAAAACAAACTAAAACCTTGTTTCCATTTTAAGAAGCAACTTGAGCTGGTACGACCTTTTTCCTTGTATCAAGTACCAATCCCTCCTTACCCCCGCGCCCCCAGTTAGTGAGTGACAAGGAAAGCCCTGAGCTAAATACTGAAACTTTCCATAGATACTTGAACATTTTATAAGTTTTAAAGAATTTATAATTTAAAATTCATAATGAACAAAGGATAGCCCATTGGTGCTTCAAGTCTTTAGGTGTAATACCATTCTCCCTTTGCATTTTGATGTTTCATTTGCAGCTGGACACTCAGTCCTCACCAACACTGGCCCTACCTAGTTCCACTCACATGGAGAGAATTAATTCACTGGAACAAATGACAGAAGAGCCCAGGCAAACTGATTATCTTCTTTATAAAATTCTGGATGATATTTGATTTTCTCCTTAGTTTGAAAATTCTGTTCCTTTCTGGTTATATAGAAGTTGAGATAGAAGGCCACACGGAAAATACAAGAAATGAAGTCGGTGGTTAAGCTCTAGTTCAGCCGTACTTCAAAATGAATTGGGCTTATGCCTCAGGCTCTCAGGTATCTGAGAAACCTGTAATAAGGGACACCGGTCCTTCCAGGTCTTCGGCCCTCCTGGGGGCAACTCTCAGTTTTGAACAACCTTGGCAGATGAAAGTCACGGGGAGGGAAGGAGCTGTATTTAGCCTTACCTCCACAGCCTGGCAGAGCATCGGAACCCCTGGGGCACGCAGGAAAATGAGGATGGGGTAGTTAGAGGTACAAAACGCAGAGCTACAAAAGACAAGCTGGGCCTTATCTCCAGGCCCTCCTTCTATGTAGACCTGAAGTCAATCTCCAAATGCTCACGATGTCAACTTTGCCCCTGTATCCCTGGGATCTGAGATTAGCAGAGCTTTCTTTTCCCCAAGACAAGGAATTTTGGTGCCCTTGGCCCTCGGTAGAGGGTTCAAACATAGTCTGCTATCCAGTCTTTGCCTAAAACTTGGTTAAAACATTTGATATTTGAAAGAATTGGTTTAAAGAACAGTTAAATATCCATTTCTCCAGCTTTATCTTTGCTTTAAGGTATATCATAAGAGAACAATGTTCCTAGATTATCTTAGCTTCTTCTAAAGGTTAAGATTTAATATTAGGCCCTCAGCTTTTATAGAGGTGCAATTAAAACCTTGGACACGTAACTGCCTGTTCATCGCCCTTTTTGTAAGAATCCCCATGATAAATTCTCCTAGGATTCAGTCAGGAAAAGCATTTTCTTCAGATAGATTTTAATACTACTTATATTAGGCAGAGGGAAATTAAATAAATTAATTTGCTTCTCTTTTGAAACTGGCTTGCAAGTTCACCTTTCCTTTGTAGTAACAAAGCCATTTTAATTTCCTGTTAAAATGGACTAGCACTCTCTCCCTTTCCAATCAGCGTTACTCACACTTGAGAGCTATAGATTGCCTGTTTCAGAATCACTGAGAAGGCCTCTGAAAATTACAGGCCCCTGAGCCACTCCCTAGGGATTCCGATAAACTAGTTTTTGAAAAGACCTAGGGATAGGCACTTTATTCAAGCCTCGTAGTTATTATGCATCCTGAGTTTAAAACTATTCTAAGTGGTTTTGATTGGTCTTTTAGTAATATTAGGGGATTCTGATCTTTTTTTTTTTTTCTAATTGAACGATATGGCTCATTTGAGATATTGACATAGACATGCAGTCTCTCCCCCCCCCCCCCGCCCCCCACCCCCCTTCCCCCAACAAAGAGGTAAGATAATGGAGGTGACAGATCACCAGATGCAAGGAATGAACACACAAGATGACCTTCCCTGGAAAAGTATAAAACGCACTCAGGAGTGTGTTGCTCATCATTAAGGACACATTAAGAAAAATATATACATAAAAAACCCAAGGAATTCTGCAAAGAAACCTTGCAAGTCTTTTGCAGAAAGGAATAAAACTTCAGACTTCTTGCCTCCAGATACTTAAGGACAGGATCCCGAACTATTTGTAGGCTTTTTTTTTTTTTCTTTAAGGCTTTTTCATGCAAAGGTTTTGTTTGGGTTGCAAACTAATGGCAGGGGTTTGATTATGAGATAGTTTCTAGCTTGCCGCTGCAAATGGTTTTTACAAACATGGAAACCTGGGTATAGCTGATTTCAAATGAACTCCACTGGTAGAAATCTGAGAAACCAATACGACAGCATATTTTCTAACACAACTATTGATTCTTCCCCGTGTGAACAAAATCTAAAAGTATAGAAAATTAGCATATAACTCACCCGGTCAAACAAATTTTAAAAATTTGTTAGTTTCAAACACATGTTTTAAATCATACAAAATATTGTTTTAAAGAAACTTTAGATTCTTTAGAGCATACTCAAAAGTATAAAATAGGTAATACAGACTAAATTTATTTTAAATATATGTAAATGAAATCTGATATATTCTTTATCAATCTAATCTTTCGTTTTTATAGAATTCACATAGCAAAATAGCTCACGCTTTCCATAGAGTTACGTAAAAACAAACAGCACTGATTTGTGGTCACAACTTGCCAAATGAGTTTGAAAAGTCATACAAAATGAGAAGATGGTAGTTAATTCATTTTTAATTCTCTATTTTAGACTTCTAAAAAAATATGGCAGATAAGCATAAATATTCAAGCTCCTTTGGCTATAACTAACAGAAAGAACCAAAATGGTAAAAACAGTATTATAATGAAAGAAACTCCAAAGACACTGAAAACTAGAGAAGGTGCCACCCGTAGGCCACAAAATTCAAGAAATTTCTGTTATATATAATGCAAGTGGAAGCAGGTGGAATGAAGATATTTAGAAGCAACTTGCAACTCACTGTCCCAAGAAAGCAATGTAGTCTCTAAGCAAACAGCAGACAGGCTAGGAGAAGCTGGGCTATTTTTCCTATTCTCAAGAAGCAAAGGTCAGAGAGCCCTGAAGGAAGGGAGAATTCCTATCACTGGTTTAAATCAGAATCAGCTGGGTGAGGAAATGCCCAAGCAAGCCCAGCTACGCCTAAAGAAAAGCAGGCTCCTTGCTGGCTTGGTCAATGGCTTTAACGGTTGGATGAAGCCATTTCCTAAAACAGAAAGAGCTAAAATATGTAATCAGAGAATATTTAGAAAATAACAATAATGAAAAATGTTCCACATAAAAATGTTGAGATGCAGCCAAAATTACTCTCAGGAAAAAAAAGCAAAAAAAACCAAAAACAAAAAAAACAAAAAAACAAAACAAAACAAAAAATAACTCTCAGTACTTTCATGATTAAACAGGAAGGAATAAAAATAAATTAACTAAATATCCAACTCATTAAATTAAGACTAGAACCAGAAAACCCAGGATAAGGCGGCAGAATAAATAGCAGCTAATATTGGCATTAACTTTTCTAGTTTCTCTGTGTGTAGGATTTAATTTAATCTTCTCTACCACACATTGAGACAGATGCTACTAATAACATTATTTTAAAGGTGAGGAAACTGAGATGCAGGGAATTGAATTTTAAAACTGCAAAAGTGGAATAATTGATAAATAAAAATACTTAGGTATGAGCAAAAATAAACACAAAAACAGAAATCATACATCAATTCTTTCATATTCCAAATTTCTGTTAGGCCCCTTACAGATAGCCTCACTTCTTACTTCTACCCTCTCTTGCTCCTTCCAAATTTCTTTCAAATTAAAAAAAAAAAAAAAAAAGTGAGTTCTAAGCTATAATTGTTCCATTTCCAAGCCAAGACATGGGGCTGAATATTTTTACATGTTCACTTACTTTTTATCCAGTTACTACATTAAATAGCAATAAAAAAATGCAGAACATATATACCTAAAACTACACACCAAATAGGAGAAAAGCTAAAGGCAGATGATGGTTTTCCACACATTTCTAGAAGAATGAAGGTGAAGTGTGTGCTTCCCATGGGTTAAAGCTCAGTACAGCTAGCTTCAGGCCGCTGGCCCAAGGGAAGAAGGCAACCGGCCTGCAAGAGCAGGGAGGGTACAACCTCATGATTGGCAGACGCAACAGAGAGCAGCAGGCACAGGTCCGGTGCTATACGTATTTGGAGAGAGAGAGAAACGTGGGAAAGCAAGGTAGCGCAACTCTCTGGAGAGAACTAGGGCAGGCAGGATAGATATTCTTGCCCTAAAGCCCTCTTCGGGCTATCAGTTGGGGATCCCCGGGTTTAGCTGACCCAGCCCTGCCTGCATATGCTGAGGCAATCACTGGTCAGCTGACAACCTATCCAGATACGCTAGGCTTCTCTGTTGCTTCATTCCTAAAATAGCCCATCTGTATCTATCAGAGAACGAGAGAAAAAATAAAGCAGCAAACGTAATGGTAACAATAGATGAATCTGGAGAGAGGTTACATGAATGTCCTCTATACTATTGTTCTTGCAACTTTTCTGTAACTTTGGAGTTTAATTTGTCACTAGCAGGAAGTTAACATTTTAAAATACTGCTTTCCATGCAAGTTTCTCAGGAAGGTATTGGATCATGTGCTCCTCCAAAATAAGAAGGTAGACTAAAAAAATAAAGGCACAAGATAGAGGAAACTGGAGCGATGCACCAGGCAAGATGCAGAAGAAATGCCCAGATGCAGAGGGAGAAGAGTAAAGACTGGAGGTCAGAAGTTTCTGGAAAAGATTTCCTTCAAGAAGTTGAAACCCATAGAATGCCTTACACAACTTAATTGAAAGGGAACTTAGAAAATGTAGATAACTTGCTTTTTAACTAGTCATTATATAGAAAACTTAGGAATCAAAAAAACTGGGTATCATTAATAATTACAGAGGAAAAAAAGTATTTTGGAATGGATAAGTAATCTTAATTTTCAACATGGTTCTGGGAGGAAAAGTCTTTACATAGCAAAATAGAGAAGTGAATATTACTTTTACCGTATTGGAAGATAGGTGGGGCAGATGACATGAGTGAAAACAGGGGGATAAAGAGGAGCTCAGTTCCCCTTATCCTTCATGGAAAGTCGAAACGGAAAAATCACGAAACAGCAAGATGAGAAAATTACTTAGAGGTTTTATTAACAAAAGAATTAGTCAAGAGGAGCCAAGGCACAGACTTCCAAAAAGGGAAATTAGGAAGGAGGTAATAGTGAACTGTTAATTTGCATAAAAAACATTGTAACATTAATTAACCCTAACTTTTGCCCATGTATAACTTGAACAAAAATAGATAAAATTAAAGACAAGACAGAAACCGGGACGTAGAGAATACGGGGAAAGGAAATGCAGTATGAGTGGGCTGATATCCTTGGTATCAGGGTGGAGGTTCCTGGTTTAAAAATGCATATGTGCTCTGGAACAGAACAGATCACACTGAGAAGAGGGGGTGCTGGGAGATGGAAGGTCAATATGCGTAAAGTCATCGGCAAGTCAAGAGATAATATCTAAGCTAATAAATGAAGGAATATAGAAGAAATACAGAAATTCAGAAACAGAGAAGAAACTTTAAGAAACCCTGAAGTGAATGGATACGAGGGGACGCCTTTAGGAAACAAAATTCATGGAGAGGAGGAAAGGGAAAGAAGATGGGGTGGATGTTATTAGAAGCCTTTCCTTACCATTTACATTTGAGTCTGCGCACTTGCCTTACTTTGATAAAAATGCAATTTTTAAAAAACCTACTTAAAAAGCATTAAATAAGGTAGGAAGTTTTGCAATACATTTTTGAAGCTAGAATAACCCTGATATTGATAAAGACAGAATAATATTTAAATTACCAACCAATACACTTATGAATATAGATGAAAAAAATCCTAAATAAAATACAGTATTGCTAAATTGGACTCAAAGTAGTATTTTAAAAATTATTATTGTATGATAAGCATGATTTCTTCTTGAAATGCATGGCTGATTTAATATTTGAGAATATATTAAGGCAATGTATCATATATAGAGGTCAAAAGAGAAAAACGGAGCAGATCATGGTGCAAGATGACAAAATGGTATTTGATAACACTAAATAACCAACTTATTAAACGAAAAGACCTCTTAAAATAATTAGCAACTCTAATATCGTCTAGCTCAGGTTAATCCTGTGCCCCTACATTTACTTATTTTGAATACAATTGAGTGTAGTACCATCCTGTAGTGGTGATTTAGCAGTGAAAAAAAACAGAAAACAAAACTGACTAAGTCCTTGAACTTGCGAAACTTACCTTCTAGTGAAGACAGGGGCAAATAAATAAAAGGCAATATGATTTCTGGTTGTACTGCCTTTAAAGTAAAAAAAAAAACCGAGTGAGATAGAAAATGAGATTCCTATGTTAGAAGAATTGGCAAGGGTCTGATTTGCTGAAGCAGTGACATTTTTTATTGAAGGATAGACGACACACATGTCACATTAGTTTCAGGTGTACAGCATAGTGACTGGACACCTCTGGAGATGATGCCATGCTCACCACCAGCTGAAGCAGTGACTTTGGAGGAGGGAGTGTGCCATGTGATTATGTCAGATAGAAAAAGTTCAGGCAAAGGGACAGCATGGGCTCTTTTAGAATGAATGAGGGAAGTGTGAAGAGAATTTGGGAGAAAGCCAGGTCGCCAGACCACGAGTGGTCTCAGTCGCCATGCTGAGGGCTCGCTGGATCAACGGCCACACTTTCCACATGGCAGCATGTCAGCCATGCTCCCCTCTTGGGTTTCTTGGTCTCCGAGAAGAGTTTATTAAAAAACAAATGGAACACTTTTGTCCACACTTCTGCCTTCTTTCTGCTCTGCATTTCTCTCTCACTTGGCTCTCCCAAACTGTGCCTAATGTCACCTTTCCACTGCCTCAAAGCCACCTGTGCTGTCAGACTCTGCCCAGTCTGAACACAGCTGTACTTGCCCCCCACATTGCCTAGAGTCCCATCCCTGTTCACTTCCGCGTGCTCATTGTTTTGCTGTCACTTGCAGGACTCCTGCCCCTGAGAGGCTGCATAAAAGCTGGTGCCAACCCCCTCACTAGCTTCCTTAACTGATAATATTTTTAGAGAATATTTTTGCTACATGGAAAACCTAAGAAAATCAGCAAAAACTCTATTAGAATTCTTTAGAAAGTTCAGCAATGTGGATGATTTAAAAACTCACTATTTATAATCAATAGGCTTTCTTATGCTAGCATGAAACCATTGAAAAACAATTCCATAGTCATAAACACTACAAAAAGATTTAGGAATAAATTCAATGGTAAATATGCAGGAATATGCACATATAGTCTATGAAGCATTTTAATGAGATGAAACAGAAGACTGGCATGAGTAAAGAAGACACCTTTTCTTGGATAAAGAAAGCAAAAGCTTAAGGGTCTTTCTGAGTTTAATTGAGTCTAAACTTTATTTGGAAGAAAAATGGGAGACATAGGAAAATATTCATTCTATATACACACATATACATATATATAGGACATACATACTTATAAATTACATTAATTTAGTAATTAGTTAATTAGCCATTTAGACTATGAAATGTCAAAAGAACACATCAATAGATCAGTGCCATGGAATAAAAAACCCAGGAGGAGATCTGATCCCCGGCTTGTTAGGAGTTACTTCTAACTAGGGTGTGGAAATAGTTAATTGATAAATCAGAGGACTGGTTGGATTCTCTGGGAAGCAGACATCGAGCTGGATTTAGAAGCACAAAAGTTTCTTGGGGATTAACACTTGGGAAGGAAAAAAGGAGGAAGCAGGATTGGGCCAGGGAGCTGTCAGACCATGAAGCAGACCTAATTGAAGGGAAGTCTCTGACAGTCCAGAGGGGAGCGACAGAGGGAGGAGGGTAGACAGCTCATTGGAGGAGTCCCTCACTGAGTGGAAAAAACCAGCCCTTGTACAACTGCTTTGCCTGGTCCCTGGACAGGGACCAGCCCAAGAAGAGTGTGACTGACCTTGGCTTGAAAGCTGGGGTGGACTCTAGAGGAGCTCACAGCTGGAGGCTGGCAGTTAACCACGCCCCTCAAGGCTGAGCAGAGTCTCCTTCTCTTGGGGGACAGGAACAGCACGTTTCTGTGTGTGTTGCAACCAGTGAAAAGAATAAGTTGTTTCTACCTCACTCTATAGGCTGAAATCAGTTCCGAATGGGTTAAAGCATTAAACGTAAAGAAAAGAAATAACTGTTTTCAAGAGTTGTATAATCTTCGGCTGGGAAAAAGTATAACATCAAAGACAAAAGGAAAAAAGGAAAAAAATAACAAATAAATTACTTAAATCCCACAGCCCCATATATCTTAAAACATAAAATTTAAAGGCAAATGTAAGTTTGAACAAAAAAAATGAAAAAGGGTAAAGATAATGATTATTTTGTGTAAGGGTTGTTACAACTCAGTGAAAAAAATACAAATACTCCAATAAAAATGTCTAAGGGCATGAATATGTTGCTGTGGAAGAAGAAAGGCAAAGGTGATATACATGGAAATACTATAAACAGTATCATAATAAAAGACAGCAATTTAGACTAAGAAGACACCTTTTCCCTACCAGATTGACATAATAATACCCAGAGTTGGCAAAGATGGCAAAAATGAAAACTTGCATATATCTTTTAAAAGTTGATTTTTTTGGTGATAATGTGCCCAAACTAAACCTCCATTTTTTGTTCATAACAAAATTAATTATGAAGACAGAGTCTTGCTACTAGTTCTCTGAGTGAACACTAAGGACGTATCACTGACCAAAATAATAAATAACATTTAGTTTGAAAAATAAACCTACTTTGAATATGTAAATATTCAATTGAATATGTAAATATTATATATATATAGTGTTATGTATGTAAATATATTATAGATAATTCTTCATTAAGGAAGAATAGGTGTTGACATAAAGGGGAAAAAAAAGGAGGCAGTGAGGAGAAAGGACACTGAGGTGAGAGTCTGGCCCCCATTCTAGGATTAGGACTTTTTTGGGGGTAAATCTCAAGAGCCTGGTTAGTTCCCTCAGCTATCCATGTTTAACGTCCACTTGGCCAGTTGTCCTTGCTTCTGTTCTTGTCTTCTAACCAAACATCTTTCATATTGCTGATAAAAGGGTCTCTCTGATTTCTCCAAAGAAGAAACCTCCTCAGGATCTGGCTTCTTTGGATCTTTCTTGCATCACCTTCTTGCCCTAGAGAGCTAGTTCTAGTTTCATTAATGTACCAGACACTCCCACTCTTTCACGATTTTGCTCATGCTATTTGTTCCCTCGAATTTCCATATTAGTCATTTATTAGATTCCCACTCACTTGTCAAACTGCAGGTCAAGCATCACCTCTGCTTTGGAATCTTCCTGGACATTCCCATTATGAGTTTTCACTGGAGACTGCATCATACACTTACTTAACTTGCCTACATTCAGTTATACGCATGCAATTAAGAGAGAGAGAAAAAGAATTCGAAAAGAGTAAGTAAATGAACCACCAGCTCTTCTAGTCCTCAAGTGTAAGCCCCACAATGACAATGACATGGTAGACATGAATCTGCTCCCCTTTGGTAGGTCTTTGCTCCTATGTGTCCCTCATAGGGTGGGCAGCCTGCAAAGCTTCCAGGGTTTTTAAACTGAGCATATTTCAACGACTTCATCTGATACCCAGCTGAAAAATCAACAATCTTTTCTAAATGCTTGAAGAAAAGCAGGCTAGTTTAGACTCATTGAGAAGTAGTATGTAAGTCCCCAACTCGATGACTTCTTAGGGATCTTTAAGGATAATTTTGACTACTTAAAATTTTTTGCCTTAAGTGTTGACTTTGTATTCTGACCCCACATAAAATGTGACTTTTCTTTACTGATCTTAGAGTTTTGTTTCCTTATTCTACAAGTTTTTATTTATGTGATTATGAGCTGATTGAGGAATATGTTCAGAATATACCAGATGTTCAGTAAATGTTGTTAAATGAACAAATTATGTGGCTGATAATCATCAAGAATCAGCCCTCTGCTTGAAAACAGCTATCAAATCTGACAAGTATTTATGTCAAGATGTGAAATACTGCCAAACAATGCTCTTTAGGAAACTCACAGATAACAGAAGCTTTCAAAAGACATGCTCCCAAAATTGACATGATGTCAAATTTTTAGGCCATGGCAAAAATACTTAGAATATGTGATAGTTTGGGCCCTCCTTAACCCAATCAGACCAAATACTCACCTATCCTTTCCTGGTCTTAAACCAAGGTTTACAGAAAATGTGCTTGCTTGGTTCAGTTAAGCTGCTTATGGATGTTAACAATAATCTTTCAAAGCATTTAACCTACTATTTAATGAAAAGTTTATTTGCAACTGTACTGACAGCAATGTATATAAGGCAGTATGGGCAGTTTGGAGTTTTTCAAGGAAAGAACTGGAAATGTCACTTATTTAATATCAGTTTTATATGGGTAACAGTAAATACAGCTGGGATTTAAGACTATGTAAATGTATCATGAAGCACCTTTAAAATATACACAAACACTACATACAAGAAATGCTAGGGAAAAAATGATGATGAAATTAGGTTAAAAAAGAATAATCCAATTCAGAAAGAAACGTGTGATGAACCTTGCTTCTGGACAACAGTTATCTCGTAGGGTTATTGTGAGGGTTTAGTTAGCTAATATTTGTATATGTTATTACATGAAGTAGCATATATAAGTGATCAAATATATTGAATATTTTATTAACATTATTAGCATTTTAAAAAACAATTCTCTACAAATAAGAGAAAGAGTTGAGGTTTGAGCCCTTTTTTTTCGCTCAATAAAATTGTCATTTATTTTCTGCCTGACAAGGTTTAGAGGTGCTCACATGACATTTGAGACCAAATTACATGTTAGCCTTTATGACGTTTCTTTTAATGTAGCAGAAAGAGGTGTGTCTTCCAAAAGTCCTGTTTATCTGTTCTATTTAAGTTTTAGTAAAACACCATGTCTCATTATGTCATACTGTTTATTCAAAATTTTTACAGGAAATATCATGAACGCTAGGTTGAAGTTAAAGCTAGCAATTCGTGTGCCTTTTCTAGAACATCAAACGTGGAGAAAAGTCAAGCACGACAGACGATGTTGAACTGTGGGAGAGTCACATTTCACAGCAAAGAAAACTGAATGAAAGTGAGGCCTGAGGGACACTTTAGCCCATATTGAGGGGTTCACCTTGGTAGGCCCACAAGAGTGACTCCGTACCTAGAACATAAATGCTGGCATCCCTTGCATCAGCCCGGGGCCTACTCTGTCCCTCTACACACTTGCCCGGGTCATTAAGTCTCTGGGTGATTTCAGTTGTTCCAATAATTACTTAAAAAATTCTTTTAAAGTGATTCCTTATTCTTGGAACAGTTTAAATGTGTCTAGTTGCCTGTTCTTGTATAAGTAAGGAACATCACTCTGTGAACCTTCTGGCACAAGACATCTTTTTCTGTCTGTGAGGCAGCTGCTAATTTTTCTTATTAAAGATAAGAAAATCCTTAATTGAATTTCTGGGAGGGCGCCCCGTACTACGTTTATATGGTGTTAGTTCTACTCAGGGTTCATCTGGAGACATGAAGCACGTACGACTGTGAGAACCAGAAGGATGTTGTAATGGAAGGGGTGGTGGAAATGAGAGGGTGGTCCACTTAAAGTGGACAGCAGGGGCTGGTGCCCACAGCTGTAAGACAGCACATCCACAGCCTATCTTTAAAAGCTTCTCCATTGGGGAGAAAAATAGTATTTTTACTCAGTCACCAAACAAACTGAGCCAAAAATTATACTGATCATACAGATATTTTTATGTGTTATCAGATTCCTTAAGTTGCATGAATTACTGTATATCTCCTCAAACAGGATGTGATGTTACAACAGAACCGGGACAGAGTGTGATGTGTGAATGCGTGTGTGTGTGGGGGGGGGGCAATACAGTGAAGCAGAAGGGAACAAACCAACTTCTCAGTACCCCTGAAACTATAAATTTAGTGACAACTCTATTTCTTTCCTTTGGATTCTGGTTCAATAAACAAGCTATTAATTAAAGGAAGAAAATTTCCAGTTTATTCTCTAAAGTCTCTGGTCCTAAATTCCCCTGACTGTAAAAAATGATTCCTGTTTCTTCTTTTGCTCACACAAATTAATAAAAATAATTCTCCAGTGACTGGTTTATTTATCTTTGTACCAATCCACTCTTAGAGTCACACTGTTATTTGTACAAAAAGCTGGACAAATTTTAAAACAACTATTTAAAGGCAATAAAAAGCATCCCAAAGCAGGCAGACTCAGCAGAGTTTACTCTTAAGAAACTCTTACTATGACAGGTAAGAATTGTGTTTGTAGCCTTTTTTTCCCAACGGTGTTCCCCACTGAGAACTGCAACCTTACTAGCTCAAGATGGCAGGAGACAGAGTTCAAGCAAGTACTTTATAGGTAAGACAAAGAAAGAATGAACCATAAAAGAAATATTTGATAAATTGGACTTCATTAGCCCAGGAAAAGATACACATTATTATTTATAAGAAAAACACAAGTTAAAACTCAATGAGATCCCACTACATACCCATTAGAATGACTAAAATTAAAAGGCCTTGCAATACCAAGTGTTGCCAGAGATTCAGAGCAACTGGAACTCTCACACGCTTCTGCTGGGAGTGCACAATGGTATAGCTACTTTGGAAAACAATTTGGGAGTTTCTAATACAGTTAAATATAAATTTACAGTGTGACCCAGCAATTCCACTTGTAGGTATTTACCCAAGAGAAATGTATATGTATAATGTATACTGAATATTCATAGTAGCTTTCTTCATAATATCAAAAAACTGGAAAAAAATGTCTATCCACAAGTCAATGATTAAACAAATTATAGCAATCTAAATAATTGGATGTTTTTCTGCAATATAAAGGAACAAATTACTGATAAATGTAGTATGAATGAATTTCAAAACCAGGCTGAGTAAAAGATGCCACACACAGAGGAGTACAGATTGTGTGATTCCATTTATATGAAATTCTAAGTAATGCAGACTAATCTATAAAGACAAAGTAGATCATTGAGGGTGGGACAGAGGACATTGACTACCAAAGTCCCCAAGAGAGTTTCTGGAGTGACAGAAATTTCTATCTTGTCTGTGGTGGTAATTACACGGTTTCCTTTTTCAAAAATCATTGAGTGCATTTTATTGAATGTAAGTTATACCTAAATGGAGTTTTGTTCTTGTTTTTAGAGAGGAGATTGGAAACATAAAACTCAGGATGATTCCAAATATATAGAACCTATCTTCCTAAAATTGGATCAGCAGAGGTCCTCAAACCTCCCTTGAATACTTTCCACAGTCCCACGAGTTAGGACTCGGGGCCCAGGAAATAACATCAGGGCCATGTCCACAAACTCACCTCTGGCTACCATGCTGCTTAGGGTGTGGTTGGCAGAAGCCAGGGGACAGTTCTGTCTCCTGCTGGCCGGGTGAGTATGCGCATTAGTCTCTCCCCTCGGGTGTGGAAGATTTACACTGAGGGTTAGGTATAGGAGTCCTGATTTGGGCCTCAGACCTAAGCTAATTTCCCCAGCCCAGGTTTAACAGTTTAAAAAACAAATATGTAACACTGACGCCTAAGTGAAGCCCAAGTCCATTTAAACTGTTTAAAAGTCAAGGGTGTGATGGTTAATTTTGTATGTCAGCTTGACTGGACCACGAGGTGCCAGATACTTGGTTACACGTTATTCTGGGTTATCTGTGAGTGTGTTTCTGGACGACATGAACATTTGAATCTGTAGACTGAGTAAAGCAGATTGCCCTCCCAAACGTGGTTGGGCATCACCCGATCTGTCCACGTCTCGAACAGAACAGAAGGCTGAGTGGTGGAGATTCCCTCTCTTTCTGCTTGACTGTCTTCGGAGGGGACTTCAGTCTTCTCTTACCTTTGAATCTGGGCTTGAACTAGAACTACAGCGTTGCCTCGTCTGGGTCTCTAGCTCGCTGACTGCAGAACTTGGATTTCTTAGTCTCCGTAACTACATGAGCCAATTCTTTATAATAAATTTCTTTATATACATATGTGTATATAATGAACATATGTATTATCTTCATATCTATAAATATGTCTAGATTTTAGACATAATGTATGTGCATGAATAAATATATAAACATGTGTATATATAAATTGTTTATATACAAACGTATAATTGTGTGTATATAACATATAAAGATTGTTTATATAAATATATAAATAAGTACGTATAGCTTCTGTTTCTCTGGAGAATGCTAGCACATGGAGCAAAGGAGTATTGCCAGCTCCCCTAGAGAGGCCTGGAAAGCCTACTGGCATATCACACATTACACAATTGAAAATTGGTGACTAAAGTGCTCTGAGGCCTCCATCCACAAGAATTTTTCATATTCTGTATTTGATATTCTTTGGTACAAACAGAGAAAATAGAACCTGAATAATATGAACAGAAAGAAATTTGGAGCCCTAAAAACAAAAAGTGACCTTCATTCATTTGCATGTTAGACTTCTATTACTTGAGAATACACCATATAATTGGGATAATTTTTAATTCAGGAATGTAAGCATTTTGGACAGGGTAGGTTTGCCCTTATTAGAGTGCCATAAAAAGAGGTTATAATATGCTGTGATAAACTGGCTGATTCCTGTACCCCTACCCCCAGCCACCTATCTTCACACAGAGTCTGTGAGGTAAAATTCCCAGTCTCAGATGATGTTACATATTATCCCCTTTCTTCCTTTATAGATGACCGTAGCCTGTAAGAGGCTCCAGAAGAGAAGTGAGAGTCTCACAAAATACCTTATAGCAGAAAACATTAGCCCACCCCCCAAAATAAACATGAGTTGCGAGGCGTATGTATATTTGGCTCAAAATGTGTAAAATAACTGAGGAAGTCTTTATATTGGTCTGATCTCTTGTAAAAATGTAATATCATACATAAAAAATTACATAACTTTAAATTAGACATATATTTTACATTTTTCAAAATTCCTGGGTAGTACTTTCTTTTACAGTATTTAAATCAAGTATGAATTTTACTAAGAATTATAAGCAGTTTCTCTATTATTCAATATGCCCATTCTACATGGCATTAGGAGTAATAGTCTTTCTGATGACTGACAGTCAATTGCAAAGGGACCATGTGTGTAAAGATGTGGGGCCTCTGAAGGACCCTCTTAGGCTTTAAGTCTTTTCTGTTAATATTCATGGAACTGCATAATAGCTCCTTCTGAAGGCCCTTCTTGGTGGCCAAGGTGACTGTTTTTATTGGTAAATTCAGAAATAGTAATAAAATAAAAGATTTGAAAATCCTCAAAGCAAACTAGAGTGAACAGTCTGCCCGATTCAACCACTGTTTGCAAATATTTATTTTTTCATCTCTAAACCTCAGAGTGTGTTTGATTTGAAGCACTAAAACAGCAATTGCTCTGACCCACAGAAAATTTTTATGCTGAATAAACTACCTCATAAACTGAAGCTTAAACATTGAGGGTGGATGTCTTGACACAGCATTCCCTTGTGAAGCATCTGGAATTCTGGTTTTCAATTGACTTAATTTTCACGTCACTCCAGGAAACTTCCTAGGACGTTAAGGAATGAAGGCCTGACCTTTTAAGGTGCGGTTCCTCAGGAAACAAAGCGTGTCACTTGGATTTCCCTAGGATGAAACATGGAGTGTTTGCTCTTTTCTGATCTAATTTTACAAGAAGATGTAGAATGCTGGTACTTGCTGGATATGTCATGTCTCCTCAGATAAAAAGACAAGGTAAAAAAGCTGGACTACCTCTCTCTACCTCAACTTATTTCCTAAAATTATAGTTTTAATTTTTTGAGGAAGCCTATTTTACTCTAGTCGTCATATCCTCCTCTACAAATTAAACAATAAGATATTTCCACTTGTACATTAAAATCAATTGAATCTACACACTAGCTTTAACGTATTGAAAAACACAGCGTTTATGTAATCAGCGTTCATAGCATACAGCTGACCAAAAGAGCTGTGTGATTTCAGAACCTTTCTTCTCTCAACAGTAAACTTGATGACTTGATCTACCACCCTCTCTGTAATATTCTCTGACTCCTGTCGATGTTTCATGTTCATATTTCACATGAGTGGACTGGAACTAGATCAAGTGGTCAAACCATCATCCACACTGTCAGCCACTCATCGGCCAGCTGGAGGGTTGTCAGTGACGTGTATGGAGGATCAGGCCTACAGAGTCAAATAGCTATCGCTAGGCATAACGGGACCAAAGGAATCAAGGCCAAATGTTCAAATGTCTTTACATAATGAGTACAGAGGTTGTTTCCATTGTCTGGCATGCTGTTTCTCCTGCTGCTCTCGTGGCTCTCGTCTTCTAATCGTCCAGCTCTCAACCACTATCTTCCCTGTAACACCTCCTTTACCTGCCCTAGCTAAGTAGGTCTTGCCTCAACTCTGTTATTCTCAATCATGGCACTCTTTTTGTTTGTTTGTTTCATATCAGTATCACAATTTATTATAGTAAATGCATCTTTGTTTACTTTTTGATCATCTGTGCTCCCAACTAGACTGCAAACTCTATTAAGAGAGAAACACTTTCCTTCAATAAGTAGCTATTCAGCATGGTAGAATCTGGTTCATAATATGCATGCAGTGAACATCTGACAAGTGATTAAACAAATAATGAAAGTGTACATATTCTTAAAAATAAGAACCTGAAAGGATATACAACAATCTCTAGTTGTTGGGGAGTTTTAATTGATTTTAACTTTTCTCTTTATCAATTTCTGCATTTATTTTCTATATGAAGATCTATTTATCATAGTGGGATTTTCAGACTTTAGAAAGTAATAGAAAAAAACAAATAAACATATTTTCATAAACTACAATTTATTTCCCAAAAGAATTTTTTTTTTTAAATTACAGTATTTTGAAAGCAATTTTTACATAGCAGGGAGTGTAAAAGTATGTATGACTAAGTCATTCTAGGTGAACCTTTTTATGTATTGCCCTTTTGATTCCTAAAAATAGGAGGATTGTTTCATATTTACAGAAAAGGACAATTGTGTTGAGATAAAATGACAGATATTTTAGCAGGGGCAACGAAAAGAAGAAACTGGGATCACATTTTCAACTTCCTGTCCTTGGTAGAAGGACAGTTTGGGGATGCACTAAAAATGAACTGATTAAAAGTCAGACTTTCATTACATTCACATCTTTATACTTAGGAAAAATTATAGGTAATTAAGTTGTGTCACAAGCCGTAAATACCAATTGACACTAAAAACTAAATGTAAATGGATTTGTTTTCAACATTTAAAAATATAGATAGTGATTAGAAAGGGTTTGGAAAAATGAATAAATCAAGCTTATTAAAGGAATAAAAATAGGTATAGGGACTAAAAAACAAAAACAAATTTCTGATTCTTTGAGGAAATCTATTGGTTATCACTGATAGTTTCATGGCCATTGTTTGGAAGAGGAAGGATTATTTTGAGGAAACATTGATCAACTGATATTTTACTTTATCAAAACTTAGTAAGAGGATGTGAGTATGAGTTGCAGAGAATTTGGTCAGATATAAGGAAAAGATCTTTTTCCCTTTATTTACCATTCTTGACATTTATTTTTCAATAAATTTTTTTAGGAAAAATTCTCTGATGTAGGATGAGTCAACACTGAAAGGAGACGTGTGCAGTCATGCTACTATAGTCCTTGAAAATCACTGAAAATTTAAGTTTATTACTAAAGTAAAAAAGCAAATACTCTGCTGACCTTGTGTCAAGAAAATCAACACAATAAATACTTCCAGCTCTGATATTCTATTATATCCTGCCAATATGGGATAAGGCTAAGGACTTAGAAGAATCTAGGACAAATAACAACTAAATCCCCACCCAACCACTTTCCTCCACCCATCTCCCATACACTCTGCCCCGGGACCACTTGTCATTTTTCTTCAAACCATTTATCTATCACAGTGAAGTTCTGATTATTTGAATGCTCATACACATGAAAGATCAAGTAAATGTGGTTTCAATATTGATTTGGAAAACCACATGCCAAGAAAAGTAGATAGGGTTGTTCCAAACATTAATCACAGATTTTTGGGTGATAAGCAATAGAATGCCACCCTTGCTTTAGTCGAGCCAGACGGAGTACAAATGTTTGGTTTTTCAGATCTCTAGTCATACAGAGCCCAGAGATATATGCACGAAATATTACCCAGTTGGTGGTCCTTGTTTCACTTACTATTGCTGTCAGAGCAGACACCGATAGTTTATTTTGGGTTGAATTTCACTCACTCAGCAAAAGGCTATAAATTTCATGTTAAGAAAATATACACTGCACTGAGCAAATTATTTTCAAATCAGTGAGATCAATAAGTGTGTTATAATTCTAGTATGTTTGAATTATCCATATTGTTATTCAAATCTCTGTTATTGATTGATTATATACCATATATTGTATTTCAAACCAAATTACATCTTAAGCTAGGAATGTTTAAACATTCTAGTATAGTATAGGTGTTTGCCCACAAGACTTGCATCAAGAAATTATAGGTACTGAAACCAAAAGAACCAAATCCATTGGTGAAATGTCTACGTATCTGATATACTTTATGGCAAAGATCGAGTGTTTTCTCATTAGGTCATTGTGGTTTTGATTGTCAAGTTTCTTTACATCTAAGGCAACCCTTGCGGGATACTGCGTATTTCTAAAGTAACAATAGGCCTGCTATTCATATCATAGAGGTCTTGCTTTCCTACAAAATAAGCCAATGAGTCAGTCCTACAGACTCCTACAAATGAGTCAGTCTTTCGTGATGAAAGCAACATGGGATCCTGTATACAACTTGCTTTCAACCAGAGAGAAGAGAAAAGGTAAGACATAAAAGCCATCAAAGTTCTATAAACCAATTCTTCTTATATGATGCAGCCGTTGAGAGAAACTCATATTAAAGACTACCAAAAAAACAAAACAAAAGAAAACAAAACAAATCAGGATTCTTCTAGGCTTGGAATTCTCCACCAGGAGAAAAACAAACTCAGGAATCCCCAAGTTGTTACTATGACTTAACTCTACACTGGATTTCAATCCTCCCTCGGAGAGATGTTTTCTAAATAACTTCATACATTTAGTCAAATTTATTCCCAATTGGTCTGCAGTAGCCAAATCTTGCCATTCAAACTTCTAAAATAGGGACTTGTAAGTACTTTTCAACTTCCCTAACTGCAGAATTTCATTTTCAATGCCAGAGTGTTCCCATGTTAGGATTTCCAATCACTCTGTCTTTACCGATACTGGTTCAAACTTATTATTGCTCTAAAGTCTCTGACTGAAGAAAAAATGTCAATAAATGAGCATTTGCATTTGATGTTACCAAATCATCAAAGACCAACCTTTGTAACTTTAGATAAAATGCACTTATCTTTCACTTAAATATCAATACAAGCAAAATATATCAAGATGCAGTTGATTAGAAGATTGACAAATATTTACTGGGAAAAAACAGAATAAATACTTTGAGTAGAATGTTGGCTAAAAAACATCTGTCTTGGAATAGGTCCAGGTTTTGGAGGAAATTAATTTATCAAAGATATTCTGTGTTTACTTAGGTACAGATTTTCGTGAGGAGAAATTTGAGAAATTCTGAGAGCTTTGTCTCCTATCAAGACTTACGTATTTTGGCATCAGTTCTGATGGGCCCTCCTCAACATTCACAGAAAAACAGTTCTGGGACCCTTGTATCACTTAGTAGTTACCCAGTGAGGTTAGAGCCTATTGTTCTCTATTCAAAGACTCCATGAAAACCAAAGAGGAGATTAAACTCTTTCATAGATAAAGAACTGGAATGACAGAAAATCTCTATGTATGACCATTGTCACACACTCTCGGAGCATTTTACAGCAGTTAAGTTTTAACGACAGCCCCTCTCCAAAAAAAAAAAAAAAGTTAGGTTTCTTATTTGCTCGGTTTGCTTTGTTTATGTTAAATTCCCACCATTCAATATAAAATGCTGTAGTTAACAACTCTTTTTCTCTAGTGAAACTGCTGTTGGTTCCTACTACGATTTTATATCTGTGTATGTACTGACTTCTACACTGTGATTATCCTCTACTCCCCCACAAACTACTTCTCTACTTCTCCAAAATTCCTTCTTCCTGCTAGAATGAGTGAGAAGGCTCTGGCAGCACACACCTAAGCTAGTGTCCCAGTTTCTGAGACAGGATTCTGAGAACCCTGAGTACTACCCGAGGCATAGTTCTGACATGGTTCCAAATCTCTTAAAAAAGTGGTTAGACATTCTAGATATAGAGAACTCCTCCATCAAAAGCCTTGGGAAAACACAGGGCAAATGTGTCTAAGGAAAGTGATGCCTTCTGGAAAGCAATGGAAAATCATATCTGGGAAGTTAAAATAGTTACAAAATAGCAAACAAGATTTCAAACACTCAACCTCTTTCAAACCATTCTTCTCAATTTTGCCTACATATGTTTTCTTTCTCCACAGCTAAAGACACTTGGCCATCAAATTTATGCTCTGAACTCCACTCCCAGTCTTGAGATACAATTCTTAATCTGAGCAGGAGGAATTGAAAGGACTAAATCCAAAACATTGGGACAAACATCAGGTGATAGTTGCTGTTAATGCTTAAACACTTGCCATTTGTTAAACAGGAAAAACTGTGAATCTTAATTTGGGGATTCTGATTTGGTCTCTGCTGAATGAGTCTCAGTTATGGTAACATGGACTTGTCCTGTTTCCTAGCCAGCCATTTTTTGGATTATCTGCCTATTATAATCTCACTAGCATTCCAGACCATGTTGAAATGGAGTCATGTTTCCCCCTTTGTCCAGCCCAGTGGTTAAGAGCTTTCCACGTGATCCAAGTTATTCCAGTACCAACTGTCTTTTTGTACTTAAAGATTTCTGATTATCACCAATCCCTTAGTTTCCCATAGCTTTCCTTTGTTGACTTCTTGCACCCCAATTGGCCTCATTTGTTTGGTCCTTGTGACTACTGCCTGGCCCTGAGGGTACCATGCTCTCTTTCTGTTGATCCAGTCTTTTTTTCATGGTGATCATAGTTAATTGACCCCAGATCCTACCACCCTAACCTGCGACAATTAATAGTATCATTCCCAGCCATGAACGGACAGATGATACATTTCTTCCTCCTTCATTCTTTCTGTATTTTATAAAATAGAGCCAACATATTGTACTTTTTTTCAAGGCTTTGTCACGAACTACTAAACTCTTGCCATTTGTGGTATAGGCAGTAAAATTACTCTTACCTTCAAACAAAAAAAGTAGTTGAGACATGCAGGCAGATAGATACGGTTCCTCAGTAAAGAATCAGAAGCTTAGGTATCCAGATCATTGCCTTTGGATGGCTCATTTGCTTCTATCAACGAACAGTTACTGCACTGGTGTTTCTGGGGCCAGTCCTTACTTCGAGTGCAGAGATGGGTGATAATTGATTGCACGTGTTACAGAGTACGTGCTTACACAGCAGAGAGTGAGGGGGGTCAGCTGCTCAACCAATTCCCGAACCGACACTAACTGGAGAACTGATAAGAAGGCATTAAGGGAGAAGCAACACAAATAAAACATACTAGCCTACTTCCACAAACATCCAAGAGCAGTAGCTGACCACCCTGGCTAAGATCAGGATCAGCTGGAAAGCTTTCAGAAGCAACAGATGCCCAGGCTGTCTACCCTAGAATCTTGGGGTGGAGTGGGGATTCTGAGGAGAAACCGGGGTGGAAATTCACTACTCTGTGGTCAAACTGGGGAGTAGGCAAAGATTTATGTAATCAGCATCCAAAGACAGGTTAATATGCGCAGCAGCCAGTAATGTTTGCTTTCAACAAAGACAAACTATGTGGGGCCTTAAGAAATTCTATTATGTTACAGTTTGCCATTTGTCTATTTACTCTCCTTCATATCCTTTCAGAAATTATCCAAACATTGTAAAAATCAATGAATCCTGAACAACGCTGATGATAAAAAAAACACCCGGGGTTCTCTTTAAAAATACGAAGCCCAGGGCCGTACCATAATGCCCCTGAAACAGACTCTTCAAGGACCAAGTCTTGGAAGCTGGAGTTTAACAAGTATCCCAGGTGATTCTTATCATTGAGGAAGTTTGGAAAACACTGATGTGGATACCGAAGGCTGGTGAACTTTGAATTTGTTTGTGATCTGGGGCCTGTGAACACATGACAAGCACATTATGAGAGACACACACTCGTGTGAAGCTCTCCCACGCCTGTACTGCAATCACGCAGACGTCGCACAGTTCCTTGATGATTTCATGCCTGTTCCCACATCAGGGCCTTTGCATCTGCTGTTTACCAGTCTGGAAACTTTTCCTTCCAACTCTTCAACAGGCAGAATCCTATTTATCCTTTGCCACTTTTTCACAAAAGCCCTCCCAGCTCTGACCAACTATATCCAGCGACCTGTTAAAACCTCTTTGCACTCTTTGCTTAACTTCATAACAACCATGACTGTTGCTGGTTATTTATCTCTAGTGATAATGTTTTAGTATCTGTCTCCTACACTGGATGGTAAACCCCTATGGGGTAGGGCCTGGCTTACTGGTTCACAGCTTTATCTGCAGTATTTCACAATAGCAATGTAGGCATAAGTGAATGAATATGTGAATGAATGAAAGTGCTCAGTGGTAGCACGTAAGACGGAGCAAGGTCGTGGGGAGAGATTTGTAGGAGTGACTGAGATGAACATGTGGAAAGCCGGAAAGGCTTTCACAGGGAGGCCAGGACTGTGCTGGGCTCTGCAGCAAGGGGACTGGCATAGCACAGAGGAGCGGAAACATGCCAGGTGGGCGGAAGGCTCTGCAAACGGCCTGGAGAAGAGAGACAGTATGTTTGCGATCTGAACAAGAAGCCAGGCTGCATGAATTAAGCAGAGAGAACAATCAGGCTATGATGAAAGTGGAGGACAGTTAGATAAAGAGTGACTCATGACCAGTTCTGATTTGACGTAAGCAGAAACTCAGAGATCCTGCAGGGTTCAGAGAAGGAGAGAGATGATCAAAACAGAGCTTGCAGGGGATGACTCACACTCTTTGTGTAAGACTGAATGAAGGGACAGGACTAAAGATACATGAAACCAGCTAGGAGGCTGTGGCAATCAAATTGCAGTGCAATTAGGAAGCAAAATAGGTGCTGTGTTTTACTTGGGTATGTCCGACCTAGTGCCACAAAAAGTTTGACGCACCTGGGTAGAAATATGATAACAGCTGTAGAATAGAGGAAGGGAAGGGGTCCTAAGAGAAAGGCAGTAAGGTTTGAACTAACTTTCATAGAAGAGGGAAGAGAATCAACGAAGACACTAAGTTATAGACTCAAGAGACTGCATGCTGCAAAATGGGATGGAAAGGCAGGGGAGTCTGAGAGCAGGAGAAAAGAATGAGCTCCCTTCTTAGCATGGAGTCATAGTGTCACATTTCAGGAAGCCCATTCTTTTTTTTTTTTTTTAAACATTTTTATTTATTTGAGAGAGAGCATGCTCGAGCTCAAGCCTGTGTGCAGAGGGGAGGGGCAGAGAGAGAAGAGAATCTTAAGGAGACTGCGCTGAGCTCAGAGCCTGACCCTGGGCTTGATATCAAGACCCTGAGATCATGACCTGAGCTGAAACCAAGAGTCCATCACTTAACCAATTGCACCACCCAGACACCCCTCAGGAAGCCTATCCTTTACTCAAGGGGAAGAATTATAGGACATGAAAAAGGGCCCGAGAACAAGAAAACCTGTTACTTCAAGACCATGAACTCTGAAGAGACACCCATGGTTATCAGAGTGCTGGAAGGGGCAGTAATGAATCTCAAAGGACATTTTCTAAGTTTGTTATCTTTCTGTAGTGTTCAGGTATACTTGATCCTCTTGACAACTCCCTTTTTGTATCATTATATTTTTGGTAATTGCGGAAATCCTCCCGTCCTTATTTACTATTACTATTACCAATTCTCTGTCCCCTCCAGAATTCTAGCTTTACTATTTTTAGTTCTTTTAATAGCTCTACTAAATATCTCTAGCTTGCCGAAAATACATTTGAATGATTTCCCGAAACACTCCTTGCCCCGTTTTGTGTTGCTTCGTCCGGATCATCCTGATTTTCTTTCCTGGATTATTGAAAACAGCCCCCCTACCGCTGGTCTCCTTGTTTCTAATCTCCTGCCTTAGCATTTCATACTCATCCAACAAAGTGCTCTTCTATAATTCAGATATAATCATATCCCTCCCTTGCTTAAAATCTTTAAATGACTGTTAAGGAAAACCTTCAGGATGAAGGGCAGATAGATTTGCTTGCACAAAATTTCCTTTAGGATATGTCTGCTGCCCCTCTTTTCTTCTTCCCCTCTTCCCATGGGTACTTTGTAATCTGTTCATTTCCCTGAATGGCATGCACTCTCTCTTCCCTCCCTACCTTGGTAAGTGGCATTACCTATCTTCGTTATCCGTATCATCCTTTTGTTGCCTGACAACCTTTATTCATTTTCCAAAACTTCTATCCTCAGCTCCTCCAGGTGGCCTTCCCTTGACTCCCTCTGCAGCTGTCCCGTGTCCTCACATACGTGATCGTAGCTTGCCTCAAGCACAGAACTGTAATTTGTATGCTGGGTTTTTTTTTTTAAATTCTAACTAAAATATGATCTTCCTTAAGGCAAAGATGGTGTCTCTCATGCCTCGATTTTTTTTATGTCTGGCACAGTGCCTGATACACTGATTGAGGGAAAAACATAAGGACAGAAATAGTGGGAAAGGAAAGAAGGAGAAAAGGAAGGAAGGGACAGCTTTTACCCTCACCAAAATTCTACTGAAAGCTTGGGAATACAGGGAGAGAGAGAGAGAGAGCAATACAGGTCAAACTGGTACAACCCAAATTAAAGAATATTGAGTAAATTAAATGTCAAATTCATAAGAGCCATTAAGCAGCATGAATTATTTTTGATAATTTCTCATCATTTTAATAATTCTTTCTGAAGCACTACGTTAATCCCTGATTCTAGATACTGTGCTGGTGAAGTTAGGTGGTATAAAAATGAGTAAGTTTTGGTTTCTACCCCAAGACCCTCACAGTTTATTTGGGGAGACATTCAGACATATGTTGCATTGATGCCTGACCAAGGCAAATGCAGGATGGAAGAAGGAACAGCCAAACATACCGGATAGTAGTGAGGTTTGTGGAGGTTTCAAAAGGCCAGTGACTCAAAAGGGGTGAGTAGAAATGTACCAGAGTCAGAAACAGAGGGAAAGCATTCCAGAGAAAGGACCAAAGCATCTCGGAGAATGGCAGAGTTTGGAATGCCTGCATTTGGCCAAATTCTCTTCCTTTGTTATTTTTAGGAGCTTGGGAGTAGAGACATAATAAAATATAGTTGTATCTTCTTTCACAATATCCTCAACTGTGTTAGTTCTTCCACTTCCTCCCTTGTCTGTCATGTCACCTGCTATCCTCCTCTGTCTTTTCCCCACATCATGTTTGTCCAATGAGCTGAGCCATTCTGCTCTCCTTATTCTTCTGTGATTCCCTCACTGCAGTATCTAGAGCACTTGATCAACCACCTACCTCTAGAAGACAGTCCATGACCATCTACTCCCCTTAGAACATGTCAAGGGGATAGGGTGGTGGTCTAGCTATTCATTAAACCCTCTTAGTATACTCCCTCTGACAGGCATGCCATTAAATAAGTTTTCCAATTATCCTATTGCATGACTCATCATAATTCATCATGTCATTAAAGGACGATTCTCATCATTCTGAAAAGAAACAATGCATGCCAATTGAAGGGACACCTGGGCTAGATGATATTAATAGTTTATCTAGCCATCTGAGTGGAGTGTTTGCAGAGGGAGACAATACTGCCACAGCACATCCCCAGCACTGTTACTACGTTCGTCTCTCTGGGACACAGAACCGAGTCTCGGGCGGACCACTCTCAGAGACAGCCTGAGATTGCTCATGTTTGAAGGCTTTTTGTGAACCTGGAGGCTCCTATAGGGCTTTCACAGACCTAACATGGGCTAAGCAACTAATGTGAACCAAGTTGTTTACTTGGGCCCTTAATATTTCACTCATTCTCACAAAGAAGAAATGCACGGCAATTATTCTGATTTTCTGGATGAGTTATCATAAGGGTAGATATCTTAGTATTTCACTCAAAGTAACAAGTATCTTATCAATAACTGGAGAAGCTGCCATTTGAATTTGAGTATATAATACCAAGGATGCCATTTTCCCGGTATGTTTGTAGGCACTTGCTCTTCTCTGCCCAGCAAGCATCACTAATATATCATGACAGTGTCACCCCCAGGACTGAATATAGTCTCAGAAGCATTGTAAGAAGTACTCCAGGTTCCCTCTACGAACTGATAGAGGCATTCAAGCTCAACAAGATTGCTTCCTATAGTCATTGCTTTGGCCTTACCAACTTTTCTATATTGTAGAAATAAGAAGCTGAAGAGAGCAAGAAAGTAGACCTAAATTATGAAGCCTTTTCAGCTTTCGAGCTGAAACATACCTAAGTAGTTTCATTCCTTGAGAAAGTGCCCCTCCTAGCCGGTCACATATTCTGCCCACGTTTGCTATCTTGTCCCTTGCAGATTAGTCATAAAATTATGAGCTGCTGCTTATGTGTCAACACCAAATTGCCAATTTTTGGTCCTACCTTACAGGAGCGTTTTAAACAGTCTCTTCTCTTCGAAAGCCATTTATTCAAGCATACTAACTTAATGCTTGAGAATAATCGGGCCCCTTAGCAATCTAACTATTCCTGTTTCCCTCCTTGCCATTTCTTCGTATTATGAAAAGAAGTGGTGATTATAGGATTTCGAATCTATTTACTGGCAGTGATTTCTTCCATCCGAGGGAAGTCCAGAGCCTTTCTCTGGTGACACTGAGAGTTTAACCTACACAGAGCTGCCTGGCAGTGAGCTAAATGCCCACACATGGATTTGCTTCTTCGCTCCTCAAAACAGCCTTGTGAAGGTGTTGCTGTTAGTCCCCCATTACACAGATGAGAAAACTGAAGCTTTTAATAGACAAATGTCATTTGCCCGAAGTCACAAAACTAGCCAAGGAATGATGTCTGTATTTGAACCTGCAAAATCCGTCTCCGAGCTTTTGAAGCAGCACATTACACTGGCTCCCTCCACTCACCACGCACAGGCCCCTCGGTCGCTCACTGGGACACCTACTGTCTAGCACACAACGTGGCCACAAACAATAAAGGAGACTGCTACCAGGACAGCATTAATTACGAAGACATTCAGGATCATTTGAAGTCTCCACCCCAGCTATCGGACCTCCCTGTCACCATTCTCTGGAGATCGTGCTCTACAGCCAAATCACAGACGAGTCAGCCTCACGAGGCCCTTTTGATTCTTTGGCAACCAGATCCTCCTCCAGATCCAAAAAAGATGCAGGATATACTCTCCTCTCCTCCGTCCTTGGATTCGAGGTCTTCTCACAGCTGTAGCTCACTGTGCACTCTGGACTCTGTCCACGGCTGAGCTTTAAGGTGTTTTTTCTTAGCTTGGGTCAGACCTGCTTCAGGTTTCATTCCAGAACTAAACCCTGGGATTCTGCTTTGTCTTTGTGTTTTGCATTAGTGTAAAAGTTTCCCCAGAGCAGCCAATCCAGCAGTGATCATTCTAACACCCACATACCAGATCTATAGCTCTTCAGTTTCGTTACATTTCTGCATAGCTGTAAGAGAAGAAAGAATAACCTACGCTTCTGTGATGACATTTTGATATCATAGTGGAAGTGTTTTTATCATCTTACACTGATGATATTCTATCCTTAATAATCTTTCAGCATTAGAGTTAAAATTAACATTTTAATACTAAAATGTCATCCATACAATGATGAGACCAGGCACATAGATATTACCGTGCTTAGACTGTAGTAATGCAACTTGTAATAAGAGTAAAACTGATTACTACAGAGACAGTAAGCAACGAGATAATTTATCATTTACACATCATATTAGCTAACTTAGAACTATTATAGTTTTATAGGTTTTTGGACCTTTATGTACATCTTGCTTTTATCACTAAAACTTCCCCGTTCCACTTATCTAGACAACAAATAAAAAGGTTTAATAATAATTTAATTATTATATATATATTTAATAATTTTAATTTTATTTAATTTAATAATATATTAAATTATAAATATTATATATTTATATAATATAATAAATAAATATTAATATATTTAATAATTAATAATAATTTAAATCACGATGGAAAAACCCATCACGTGTAGGCAGCTCAAAATTCCTAGCACCTTTCCTTTGTGGTGGCAAGTTCTGATTCACAGCTTGCTTTACTGTGGCATGGGCTCCATGAAGGAAGTGATATCATGTTTCATAACGGGGGATGCAGGTTGACTTTCCCATATAGGTTACCTCTCTGAGGATTCACAGTATGGGTGTGGCCTGGCCCATTCCTTACTGATTCAGGCTCCAAGCCAGGAATCTACAGACTGGGTGGACTCTCTAACAAACAACCCTTAATAATCTCTAGCATATTAACTATCAGCACCTTCAGTGAACACTTAAGAACTGAGGGGGGACAAAAAAACGTTTCCAGGATTGGACTGAGAAGTGGCTAAGGAAGAAAAAGGTGTACTATAAAAAGTAGTGGCAGATCAAAGATCAGTTCAATCTATCTCATGAATTTGCCGGGGGCTACCCCATCTAGAGAACTCCAGCTCATCTGTGGCCTGGGTGACTTGCACTGTCAACCACCTGACCGGACAGAAAGAGGTAGAGAATGGCATCAGACTTGTGCCATCTGGTATTATTGTTCCTTTTTTGAGAACTAAAAGTAAAATTAAAATGTAAGGAGGAAAACAATGAAGATTGTAGCTGGGCGAAATGAAAAACACATTTTGGTGTTTATTTCACTGGTCTCACCAGGCTAACTTTGTAACAAACAAAGGGATGCGGTAGATTAAAAACTAGCATTAAAATAAAGAAATACAGAAAGGAATCAAGTGTTTAGACATGGAAATATACAGATCTTCAACTTTAGTTTGTACAGCTGTTTGTTTTTAAAGCACAGAACTGTTCATCTAAAAGAGTTATAAACTAAAATCGTCTTAGAGACCCATGAAATTCTTCTTCTAAAATGGTTCCATTTTCTTGGTTGAGGCTCAAATTATTCTGGTCACATTAGTTTGTCTTGGATAATATTGGTTCAGCTGGATTATCTAATCATTATTGCCATCTCACTCAGAGAATTTGTTTTGTCATTTTCCCACAATCTAAAAGACTTAAAAAAAGAAAAAAAAGATTTTAATGCCCACAGTATTGTTTATAAAAATAAAGGTCAAGATCATTTTTACAGTTGCTTAATCCAAAGATTTTTCTAGCCTTGGAAAGAGCTGTAGGTTCTAATCCTGGCAAATCTACAGAAAATTCAGAGGATCCTCTTAGCCCTTTCCTATTTTCCTAGTGATAAAAAAAAGGAGCCCTTCTTTTAACCTACAGAAGGGCAACTAACACATTCAAAATAATAAAATATGAATAACTCAATAGTCAATTAAGTCCCATGGGGTTATTTGGAGAATCTGATAGAATTTGCAAGAGAGGCCTGGAAGAAGCCAGAAAAGACATTTCTCTGCATGCTTCTAAAGAAAAAAAATATATTAATAATAAAGAAGGAGAATACTTTCTCAACAGTTTTGGAGAAAACAAAAAAATAAAAATAAAAATACAAAATTCACCCTGTGAGACTAGGGTAGCTAAAGTCTCATACCAGGTCAAGAGAAATACAGTGTCAAGGGAGCTAATTTCACTCCCTGCTGATTTTAAAAGAGAATCAGGATGGTTCATGAAGATCCTTCAGAAAGTGAAAGTAAAACTCTTCATTTGATTTAACCCTGGTTAATTTCAAGTGTAACCTATATAACTATTGGCCAAAATCACTAAATTATTTGGATGGCATTTTTTTAAATGAATGGAAAATAGTGTGTGTGTGTGTGTGTGTGTGTGTGTGTGTGTGTGTGTGTGTGTTTTAAATCACTGGCCATAGACTTGAAGAATTTTTTTGGTTGAAAAGGAGTATATTCCACATTAAAATCTTATTAGTGATTTCTGAGGTTAATCCCCAGGAAAGGGAATGTGTACATCCAGTCTATATCAGGGGCCCTTTCATTAATAACAATTTCTGAATTTCCTTGCAAGCTTTTAAAAAGTTAGATATATTATATACAGACTAAAGGCAACATTTTCATGGATCTAGAACCGAAAATAAGAGGATGGCACAGACTGGATGTTTGTGACCCCTCAAAATCATATGTTGCAACTTAATCCCCAATTCGATGGTAGAAGGTGGGGGCTTTGGGAGGCAAGTAAGTTCTGAGAGCAGTGCTTAAGTCATTAGTGCTCTCATATAAAAGGCCCCGGAGAGATTCTTCACTTCTACCATGTGAAGACACAGAAAAAAGACAAGCGTCTGCCAGGAAACTATCTCTGACCATGCACTGAATCTGCCATCACCTGGGTCTCAGACTTCCCAACCTCCGGAATGGTGAGAAATAAATTTCCGTTGTTTGTAGGCTACGGTCTATGGCATTTTGTTAGAACAGCCTGAGAGGACTAAGGGGAGGGGAGAAAGGAGGTAAAGAACTCATTTCCATTATAATCCAAGAAAAGAACACGCATCATTTAAACACGGTTTGTTAATAAGGATATGCTAAATTTATGAAATTTTGAAAAAGAGAGAATTACAAGTTGAATGTATATTTTGTTCTTGTTTTTGTTCTTTAAAAAATAAAATGTCAAACGAAAGGATAGGAAAGATGAAATGAGTTTGTGATTGCAGACTGCAGTTGGGTAAGGAAAATAACATTGTTACTTGGGTGTGTATTTGTGGATGTGTATGTACGTGTTTGGTTTTACTGACAACTATCTCTTATCTTTTTTAGAAGTATGAAATATATACTAAAAATTAAAAAAATAACTGGGTTGAATAGAATTAAAGGATATTATATTGATATCAGTATCAAGACTGACATTTTAAATTGGCTTTAATCTCGCTATAGCTAAAGTCAAACAGATTTTGCCATTAGAAACAACACGACAACACTTTAGATATTTCACAAAGCCTTAGTGTGAAAAGAGGCCAAAGCAAATATAAACTGAGGCAATGGCCAACACCAAAGTTTCAAACCCTATTAAAAAGAATGCAGTGGTGTTGAAAATTCCATGGCTTGAGATACAATGATGCATCCAGTTGTTTTATTTCATAATTTGTAATTAAATTGGAATTATCAAGATATATTTTGGCCTTCCAAATAATCTGATAAATATTAAAAGACCTTGAAATGTTAATCATTGCAAATAAAATTAGTTACGTGGAGATTATTCCGAGAAAAAAAAAATCATTTGATTGTTTTACTTACACTCAACCCTTCTTGGAAGGCAACACTCCCCTCATTTTCACTTAAAAAACAAAGTACACATGCAGTCGTTTGATTGTTTGTGAGCTTTTAAATTTGGCTCTCAGTCCTTTGGAATATAATCCCTTTACTGGAAATTCAGTTAAAGTAACTCCTCCAATCTCCAAACACTAACCAGATAAACCACATTTCCTGCCTTCACTCCCTTTCTCCACCTCTCTGCAGATTTAGTACTGATTGGCAATGAAGATGAGAGCTTCGGACAGCATGGTGGGTTGATGAAAACAATCATCTCCTATCATTCGGCATCTATTTTCCTCCCTTCACTTTGTCCATCCACAACTATCGTCAACCACAGCGGCTCGTTAGACACCTGGAGGGCTTTTGAAAACCCCTCCCCTTTCCTAAGACATTTTTATATAATAGGTCTGGGGTGGAGTCCAAATAATAATATTTTAAAAGAAACTTTTCAGGTAATTCTGATGTGTAAACAGAATTGAAACGGCCGGGTTTACCCGGAGTTAGGATGGGAAACTGAAGCGGGGGAGGAAACGTGGCTAAGAGTGGCCTCCTGATAACCAATCAGGATGCCCTGAGCCTCACCTCCGTGAACCAGTCAGGATAATCTGACCTCTCAGTGCACCCATTACCTAGTTTGCATGGAATAGACCCTAAAACAGCGCTCTCTCAATCTGAAAGCACACAGGCATCACGTGGCCATCTTGTAAAAAGCAACTGCTGATTCAGGAGATCTGTATGGGACCCGAGAGTCTGCATTTCTAAACTGCTTCCAGGGGATATGTCGTAAGCTGCTGCTCCACAGACCACATTCTGAGGAGCAAGTATTTAGGATAAATCTGGTCCCGTAATACAAATGTGGTCATTTCTTTCAAAAGAATGTAATACTGATACAGAAGGGTATAACGCAGGGCTATAACAAAAATGTAGAAACAACCTAAATGCCTATTAACAGAGCCAATTTGAAGGGATAATATTCAGTCTGTGTGTTTTCAAAAAAGTTGTTAGTAGCATGGAAAAATCAGTAAAATAAAAAACAAAAAAGTAAAATATAAAATTATATGTAAGCTAGAAGTGCCTGGGTGGCTCAGTCGGTTGAGCTACCAACTCTTGGTTTCAGCTCAGGTCATTTTCACAGGGTCCTGAGACCAAGCCCTCCTTGGGCTCTGCCTCAGTGCAGAGTCTGCCTGGGATTCTCTCCCTCTCCCTCTCCCTCTCCCTTTGCTTCTCCCTTTGCTTGCACTCTCTCTTAAATAAATAAATAAATAAATAAATAAATAAATAAATAAATAAAATCTTTACAAAAAATTATGTGTAAACTATATAGGAATATCCCAATTACATTCAAATGGGTGGAAATAAACAGAAAGAAAATGATCCAGTATGTTAACTGTGATTACAATAGGTTTTGTGATTATCAGCAACTTTATTTTCTTTCTAGTTTTCTGTATTTTCCATTTTATCCATTTAACATGTTTTATCACTATAATAAGATTAAAGCATATTAAGCAAAATACTGTATTACATCAGATAATACATTTCTTTTTGATGTTTGTATCAAAGGACATCTACAAGATTTAATTCCCATTAGTTTAACCCTGAAAGTCACTAACTTTATCAAAATTTCGATATGCATCTTTTTCACAACTCTTGATGAAGTTCCTGTTTTCATTACTCACTGTGCCTAAGCAGAATAGTACCTTCTTAGATTTGTAAAAAAAAGAAAAAAAAAATCTATGGTAAGCTTCAAGACAATCAAATATTGACAATTGCAAAGTTAAGCAAGTATAGTTGATAAGCCTAAGCCTTTCTCTTTTCAAGAAATTATAGGACAACCACACTCATGAAAAATAGATTATATACATACATATATATATTCTGCTGCTGTGTTGCTTATGGATTTTGCATCTATTTTTCACGAGTGTGTTCATACATGATTTATTATCATCACCATACATTGTGATCAAGTTATTCCAGAGATGCAGGTTGGTTTGGTATTTAAAAAAAATTAATAATAAAAGGATGTGGTTCACCATAAAATTGGATCTAACGAGGCAAAGTCCCTCATACCATGGCAAATTATTTATAATATTTAAGTAAAAGCCTCCACTCCTCTACTCATGAGGGTCTTTGCCTTTGTCCACTAAGATTTCATCTAATAAAATAGAACACTTGTTTTCTGGTGAATCAAACTTGCAGAGAAACCATCAACACCACCTTTAAATCTTAAATCCATCCTGAAAGCCATACACAAAAATATGTGGGTGGATGAGGACTCAGCAGGCTCTTTCATTAGAGAATGGGTCTTTCTAAGCACATTTGGATGGGGCACAAGGATCCAGGCTCTCAGAAGTGGGCAGTTACAGTCCAGAATTGACCAAGGTATAATGACAATTTCAACTAAGAGAAAACCTTTCTTGAGCAGAAAGTCCCCAGTGATCTCCCTAGGGTTGATGATACTGCAGCGAAACCTGTTTTGTGTGTGTGTGTGCCTGGAGCACCCCTCAGCTCAATGCCACTCAGTCCTTGGATGACACTGAACAGCTGCCCACATGTACTCCAACCCATGCTGCAACAAATGACTGTTTAACCCTAGCTGCATATAAAACTCACCTGGTGAACTTTTTTTTAAAGCATAGTGTTGGGCTCTACCCAGAAAAACTGAATCAGTCTCTGAGGATGGAACCAGAAGATCATTTTGTGTTGTTTTATTTTTTAGAAGCTCCCCAGGTAACTCCAGTGTGCAGGAAGGGTTGAGATTCCCAGTGATAACCCACTAACTTGACTACCATTGCCTTGAACAAAATAGACCACCTTGGGGTATAGCATTTTAATACTGATCAAAACTTTAAGCCAAGGTAATGGGATTTCAGGCATCAGTTAAGGCCTAAAGAGAAAAAAAGTGAATAAAACCACCAACAACAAAACCCTCCTACAATTTTGACTACAGGAGAGCCTCAGGGGCCTTTGACCTCAGGCGAAATAAGTGGTCCCCTCCTACCTATTTATAATGGTAATTCTCTCTTAATTTTTAGTGTTCTGGGATTTTTTTTTTTTTTTATCCAATTTATTCAACCTCAAGTATATGCTTTTCTGTTCTGAGATTCTTCTAGACTGGCAGGAACTCTGGGCTATGCTAAACAGATGAAGACTGGAGGCAGAGGGGTATATTTTTGTGATACTTGGAACATACATTGCCCCAATTTCCATTAATGATGATAAGATTGTCAGTTTGAGCATCTTATCTCTGTCTGGTATTGGCCTCTGTTCTATCTGTCAAATCTAATCCAGAAGCCCTACCAACCTTCATCTTTCCACCCCAAATCAATCTGATCTTTTAACTTGCCCTCATGCAGATGCTTCCCCTTCCCCAAAGCGATATTTTTTCCCTTTATCCAACATTTTACCGAATTAGGGTTACCAGATAAAATATAGGACCGACAGTTAAATTTGATTTCAAATTGAGAAAAGTAATTTGGGACATATTTATACTGAAAAATTATTCATTGTTTGTGTGATATTCAAATTTAACTGGGCATCCTATTTTTTGTTTTTATTTTTGTTTTGTTTTTGCTAAATCTGGCAACCATATAGCAAATATATACTAAAATGCAACAAAGCATTTGGAAATTTGCTTGCCATTGGAATTATGGAAGAAACTCCCTTTTCCACCCAAAAAAGTAGTGTCATTTCTCACCTTAAACTTACAATCAAACCAACAAAATGAGAATCCCAATTTCTAACTTTTTCATTAAAGAGTTGAGGGGAAAATGGATAATAAAGCAATCTTAGTGGAAATCAGTCTGAGTCAGCATTGAAAAGATCAATTAAAGAGAAAAAAATTCAATTTTGAAAGCATTATTATCAACATGACATTTCTTTGTAAAGGTTCTTATAAATTGCTTCTCCATTCAGTAAAAATTTTCTGAATTAAATGCAAAAGTCATCTGTTAATCAGCAAGATTCTACTTTTAAATTTAAACCAAAATGAAAATAAGACTATGAAAATAATATTTCATTCTACCTCAGCTTGTTTTGTACATGGACCCAGCACAGGATTTTGATATTTAATCATTTCAAGCTCATAGTTTTTTATTATTTTATTAAATAATTTTTCTAACAATTAGATGCTTAGGCCTTAAGCCTTTTTTGGTTTTACATTTCTTTATAGTTTCAATGTGTCTTTTAGGGAGAGAGAGAAATTCCCAGTAAGATCGTAAGTTACATGATGGAATAGAGTAATTTCATCATCTTCATCTTCCCTTCCATCTTCAGCCCCGTGATGCTGCTAGCCCCCTACCCACTCACTAAATACAATGGGTGGATCTTACAGATGTGTACCTTTCACAAAGAATTTTAAAGAGAAGCTTCCACATTGCTTTATATAGGAAAGAAGAGGCGTCATGCTAAGATTACAGTCAGCCCTGGGCATGTGTCAGCCATGCAAAGGGCACACTTGTCATTTAAAAAACAAAACCCCCAGAAGACTTATAGATGTGCATCAAGAGATTTGTACAAGGATATTTATAGCAGTGCTGTTTGTAATAGGACTACAAACAAAACTAAACTAAAAATGCAAATAGTCATTAACAGTAGAATAAATAAACAATCACCATGTGTTCATATACTGAAATACTATTAAGAACTTGAATTTCGTATACACACAATAACAAGGTCATAATGTCGACCAAAGAGAAGCAGACATGTAGCATAATTCCACATACATAAAACTCAAAAGTATGCAAAACAAAACAATATATTAAGTTTACAAATAATTTAGTAAAACTATAAGAAGACAAGGGAATGAAAAACACGAAATCCAGACAATAGTTATGCCTGAAGGAAAGGAACAAACTGAGACCAGCAAAAGAAATACAGTGGGCTTCAAGGTAGTTATAATGATGTCTTTGTTAATGTGGGTGGTGGTGGTCACTCCAATATGATTCTTTATACCACCCATATATTTTATACTTGTATTATCACAATGATATTCATTATACAAACTAATAATAAGCAAATTTTCTCTTTCCAGGACATTTTGTTTGTCAGTTTGTTTATTCGGGATATATATATACATATGAAATGTACATGTACATATACAAAAGAAATGTAAAACTGAAAGAGGCTTAAGGCCTAAGCATCTAATTGTTAGAAAAATTATTTAATAAAATAATAAAAAACTACATATACATATATATATAACACAGACATACATATATATAATATCCTCAGTTAAGTTGATGTTTTGGGGGCTTATTTTAGTAAATGTATCCAAATTCACATTAGATGTTAGCTAGAGGAATCATACGAGTTGAGGGAGGAATTCTGTAAGAGAAACCTGACCGTATTCCTCATCTGAGCATGAGCAATTAAAAAAAAGGGGTTGGATTGAAGGAAAAATGACTGATGAAGTCTCAGAAAGTAGATGAGTCAGTCTTAAACAAAATGAAAAAAGAAGGGGGTGGTAGAGATAGGTTTATAGAAAGTGAGACAGAGAGTTCAGAATGAGACTCACAACCAGGGTAGGGTGGAAGACCGGGAATAAAGGTTGAGAACTGTAAAGCTTTAGTAGAACTGATGAAACAAACGAGATCTGCCAAATAAAAATAGGATTGGGAAGTGTTTTTGATGGTCCAATTTAAGTTATTACAATCAATTATAACAATACTAACCTACAAAACGGTGAGGTTTTTGACCAGCAGTTTAGAAATAGGTTAGTTATAGTCCACATTTATTTGTGATGATGGGATCTGTGAGGGAGGGTATCTGTAAGTCAGATAATAATATATGTAATATTCAGGAAAAAAGTTATCATTAAGAAAGGAAGAAAAGGGTCTCATTGAATGAGAGAATTGAAGGGTATGGATGAAGACCAGGTGCAGTGGAATAAGTTAATGAGAGCTCCAGAAGGCCATGGCATCAGGCATCATGCTCAGCGAACAAGACACTTATGTTTTTAGTGGTGGAGCAATTTGAGCTTATGAAAAGGTTCATGGTGTGGCATGGAAAGTGGGTAGTTGAAGTCAATAGGTATGTAAGTTCATTGTCATTAAAGAGGGTAAGGGAACATGAAGCTAAAATCACCAGAATTCAGAGTAATGTCATTCGGATTATGGTGTGACTAGGAGTGGGGAAGATTTTGAGCCTCCCAAGACCTTCAATCAAAGTAGATGCTTTGCCAGAAATTAAGTGGAACACAGAGACAATGGGTGGCACAGTCGGCTTACAGAAGCCTCAAAGCATTGTGACGTTTTACAGGAAAATGGAGGAACTATAATCTTCAAGTGCTGAGATTTTTAAATAGCATAACTATTTTAGTAAATATGTCCAAATTCACATTAGATAGTAGCCAGAGGAATCATAGGAGTTGAGGGAGGAATTCTTATAACTAATTTTAGAGAATTCTCAAATCTTAGAGAACTGTCCATAATTTTTTCAAGTTCATACTAATTGAATACTAATTCTTTACTGACTTGGCTTATAAATTCTAAGCCTTCTATAGACTATATTAAATCAAAATGCAATGTTGATGTGCTATGGTGTTGTTGGGGATTAGGGGAAAGGAACTATAAGTAGACACATAATATGTATATGTAACATCAGAGAAGTTAACCACCTAATGAAAGCGAGGATGGGGGCAGGGGCCACAGTCTAAAAATTACTAGGAAAACAGTAAAAGTTAAGGCTAAGAATGAGCAGAATATTGAATGTTGGGTAGAAATGGAAATAGCTAGTCAGGAGTCCAAATTAGAGCATTCTTCAAATGGTGATGAATAACACACCATCTGCAAGAGTGACTTAGGACAGTTTCCCCAAAACACAGATTCTGAGGCAGAGAATGCTCTTGGGAAAAATACCTGTAGGACAGTGAGGAAAGTGGGATTGGACATAAGGAGAAGTTGAACTGCCAGGCAGTTGCAAGAGAGGCCTTAGTTAATCCTACAGGGAGCTCTAGAACTGGAATGTCCCTTTAGCTTTTCCCCAAATCTCCAGGAAGGCAGGTCATTGTCCCCCACACCGACAAGTTATTAAAGGTGGGCCAATTCCCAAGAGGGGACATAATCTTGTGAAAGTCACTACTTCAGCCCAAGGGAATTCTAAAGAGGAACTCATCTGAGAGCAATCAGCAACTTGCACTCCCACAGTTGAGCCAATGTGTGTGAACTGTGGCATATCAGTGCATCCGTACAGCCATCACTCATGGTGCTCAGGTTCGTTTGTTTCACCTACTAAATTGACCACACCTTCTCCAAGTTTCTGGTTGGCTTCCTCTTCTGAGGAATTTACAAGAGGATGGTTATTAGAATAAACTATAAACCCTGCCACTGCAGCTGGACTCAAGACCATAGCTGATACTCATTTTCTTCTTCCTCCACTACCCATTCCAGATGCCCCTCACCCTTGGCTAGCACCTCTGCAATTAGGTGGCCTACCTGAAAGAGTGACCCAGATCCTCATCCCTAAAGGAGCTAAATCTTCTGCTCACCAGGCTGCTATGCTATTCATTTATCATCAAAATTGTGCAGGGAAGATAAGCACTAGTAAATCACTTGGGTGCCAAGTCTACTACTGGTGATCAGAGCCAATCACCCCAGCCCAAGGGGCGACTTCTCTTCTTGCCTAATTGTCTCTTCAAGTCTGAAATGCTAAGGCAGCCATTGCAGCTTCAAATTTAATGGAACTCTTATTGTGTCCTCTGGTGGAAGCATTCCTCTATGGAAATCGGGACATCTAGACTCATCGAAATGCAAATTCCCCAAAGGAATCACTGGAAATGATGAGATGTGGGCCTTGGTTCTTGGTTCTTAGATTCACGTATTTTACCAATTGGGGACACAGTACCATATATGGCCAGGGTTTAGGGTGTAGACTGCTTCGTGGAGAAGGTGCCTCATCTTCCTGAGGGATTATCTCCAAGCTGTTGTTTCAGCTCCACCTTTACAAAAAAAACATTCCATATTTCTATCATGTCAGTAGCTTCTGGGAAGCTTGGTATGTGATAAGACCAGAAGATTCTACGGTCATGCACCACCCTCACACCTCCTTTGCTATAAAGCAGATCTCTTGGTCTGAGGTGATATTATACAATATATTTTGTTGGTAGTTCAAACACTGTAAGTTCTTGGATAACAGCATTGACTGGGGCAGGAAAGGAAAGTTATACTTGGAATATGTGTTGATTCCAGATTAACCAAATCCCTCCTCCTTCCAAAGTGGTTTCATTGGGGGATAGTAGCACACTAGGGGCTCAGCATTAGTCTCTGTTGCTAGTGGTTTGGATATTCAGCTGCATGGTAGCTAGATCAGTCTCGGTGAGTGGAAGTCCATGCTGGTGCACAGTCTCATACCTGCTGCCATGGTTAATAAGTTCATTCAGCCAGCGTTGAGCTGGCCAAAGATCGTACTAAGTATCATCTGACAGCTCACTCACTCTATCTACTTGGTTGTTTCTTGACTCTTTTTTGGTGGATGCTCTCTTGTGGTCATGTGATATCAAAATCTGCATACTCCATGCCAATTCCCATAGGTCCATCCTGTTTCCAAGTATAGATTTTATTATTACTCAGATATGGAAACAGATCAGGGGACAACTGCCATTGAAAGGATTGTTATACTCACAGATCCCAAGAGCAGGGGGCAGACCACACCACAGGAGTCACAGAGGAAAGCAACATAGTCAGGAGGCAAAGGGAGAGGGGGAAAATGTAGCAAGAACTTCTACTAAGGTTTCTGTAGGAAGGAGTAGCAGGTGAAATTGCAGGCGAGTTGTTTTCTATCTCTAGGAATTAGCTAACCTTGGGATGGACAGTTTCTCCAGGGTTAGCCCCAGGATGTCAAAACATCAAAAATACAGAATAATAGGGGCGCCTGGGTGGCTCAGTCCATTAAGCCACCAACTCTTGGTTTCACTCAGGTCATGATCTCATGGTCATGGGATCAAGCCCCACATTGTGCTCTGAATTCAGTGTGGAGTCTGCTTCAGATTCTTTCTCCCTCTCCCTGTGCCCCTCCCTGCTTGTGCATGCTCTCTCTCTCTCTCAAATAAATTTTAAAAAATACAGACTAATAAAACGCAATTAATGCAAATCCATTGCCTCTTCCCCATACTTGTTGTCCCTGATTTTTCAGGTTTTATCCTTCTAGAACCCTAAAAAAACCAAGCTATTCACCACTGCCAATGAGTCTGTATATATTTTTACCTCAAGCTACTTCTCTCCACAGAAAGTAGATGGTGAGGTACACTGGTAAAACTAGCCTGAATTTTCACAAGGTTTATCTTCTGCCCTCAGGATCAGATACGTCTTACCAAAATCTTAGACCTTACGCTATTTGCTTATCTGATTAACTTGATGCCATCAATACAATGGACCATCTACAGAATGTCCAGATGGTCCAGGCTCTCTCAGACTAGATTATGACAGAGAATAGAAAAGTTAACATAGCCCTGGAGCAAAAGATAAATTCATACTGTTGGCTGTCCCACATTAATTCAAATTGCTTCTTGTTATGGGAAAAAACAAAACAAAACAAAAACAGACTTGCCAGACTAATGTGCCTAAGACCAATTTGATCTGCTTTAGAAGAGACACCATATCTAATACATCAGTTGCTGTTGGAGTTACTATTTGCCTAAATTTGTGATAAGCTGTTATCATCTGCCAAGTTCTACCTCTATTTTAAACATCAGACTGATGAATTAAATAGATATAATGGGGACCATCATTTCTGAATCCTTTAGGTTTTTAAGGGTGTTCTCTGATGTTTCTTCTGTGATGAGTTGTTTTTGGTTTTGGTTTTTTTTAATTTATTATCTTGGCCGGGGGTGGGGGCAGGAGTGGGAGGGAAGCACATTTCTGAGTTTCCATTTGGCCTTTCTACTGTGTTAGCTCTTGCCCCTCAGGACAAGGGACCAATGCAGGCATTCTGCTAACTACCAAGTATATCCATTCTGATTGTACATTTGGAAACTGAAAAATAACTACTAGTATGTGTGTGGACCCAATGAGCTGGACCCAGGCCAGGACTCCATTTTTTAATCTAATCCACAAATGCCTTTCTTTAAGAGGGGGAGTCATGGTGATATTTTGAATTCAAGATTATTAGTCTCAACCTAAGCCCTATGCTTAATAGTCCTCAAAATATCTGAGTATTCCCCTTACTTATATAAAGGGCCATAGGTTGCTTTAAGGGGATTGTTACATACACGTATGGTATTACAAGATGCTTCCTTATGAGGATCCAGGCTTTCCTTCAGTCATTGATTCAGGATCTAAAAATAGGATGAGGTTCAAATATTGGACAAGAGATCATGATGTTTTATTGTAGTGCCTATCCAATAAATCTTTGATTTCTTTTGGTTGTATAAATTTTATAAATTGAGCAACACTTTTTTTTAAAGTTTTATTTATTTGACAGATAGAGAGAGAGAGAGAGAGAGCAAAAACAGGCAGAGTAGTGGGCAGAGGGAGAGAGAGAAGCAGGCTTCCCGCTGAACAAGGAGCCTCATGTGGGGCTTGATCCCAGGACCCTGGGATCATGACCTGAGCCGAACACTTAAAAGACTGAGCCACCCAGGGGCCCCAACTGAGCAACACTCTTTTTGGATACCCATTTATCTTGCACCTAGGAATATCATGTTCTATATCTTCATAGTTCTATGTAGGCCAGCTCCAGTTGGCTGTCCTTCAGACCTTGCTATCAGTTGTGATGATTATACCTACATTGCTTCTGAAGTTTTAGTTTTGCCTCCTGCTCTCCATTATTCTGAACCCATCATCCCCATTGCTATCAGGGAGCCCAGCTGTGTAACAGCATCTCAGAAACACTGATCACTGAACTACTTAGAATGCTGTAGCCTGGTGCTCCCTCATTAGAGCATCTCTTATCAGTTTGGTAGGTGGAGTTTCATCCAGATTCTCCCACAGTGGGCTGGGGTCTTCCAGCCTTACATTGTGTACCTCCTCCAGCATGCGTATTTCTCCAAACCTCTTACCTCTTGCTCCCCTGTCTGCCACAGTACTTCTAGCATCTGTACTTTATTTACTGAGGGCTATCCCTTATTTAAACTTCCAAAAATGTTACAATGTTAGCACTGTTTCTTAAGGTCCTCAACAAGGTAATAAATCTTACACTATGAGATAGTGTTCCCATATCGATGAACTCTCTCTTTTCCAAACTCATGTTCCACCCTCAGAATCCCATATACTCTCCAGGCTCCTACTGGTACATGTTGGCTGGCCCATGTTGGCTAGTCCTTCAGTATTTCCTATTTAACGCCAGCATGTCTCTGGCAGGGCAGTGTTATGACTTGACCCTAGTTATTTTTCTGATGCCTAGTAAGAGAGGTGGAGATAGATCCTGAAAGAATGTGTATTATGTTATGAGGCAAAGACCTCTTCATTGTCTTCAAGCAGAGCAGGAATTCTAGACTTTAACAGGAAAAAGTAGGCTATTTCTATGAGTTCAGTGTCCTAGGGCAGCTGGAGATTCAAGATTTCTGAGTACATTGACTCAGATGACTCCATCCCATATCTCAGTGTGCAACTGAGGTCCTAAGAATAGTGGTCTTGCCAGGGCTAAAGATTCAACGTTCTCTGGAACTATTTTGCCCTTATAATTAGATCCTGGGCTTTGTACTCAACTACCCCCCCCCCCCAGCTTCTAGAGATGAGAGTCTCTTTCTATGCTGCTTAAGAGACCTTCTGGCTTTCACACATCACCTTAAATTACTGATTAATTACCTTCTGCCTTTCATAGTCTTTTTCCAATATCACCCAGCAAGAACCGGGAGATTTCAAAGTCCCCATATTCATTACTTTCTTCAAACTTCTTCAAGGTTTCTAATTAAAAAAAAAAAAATATATATATATATATATATATTACATATTATATATATGTATATGTACATATATGTACATATATTATATATATGTATATATGTGTGTATATATATATGTATATATATTCCTTTATAATACGTGTTTAAATAGGTGCTTAGAGTCTGTAATAATGTTATAATTAAGGATATGTCCACTTTTCCTCATTATAAATAAATCAGATAAGTAAACTGTACTTCTTTCTCATCTATTCCATTGATTTAAATTACTAGAAGAGGAATTTTGTGGTCAAATGGTACATCTATCTTAAAAGTTTTTGTTATATATTTTCAAACATGTTCCAGAAATGTTAGTGAATGAAATTGAGTGAGAGACCTGTCCCGAAAACCATCCCAATTTTTGTAATATCATTTGTGGTATTTTTTGCTAATATGTCAAGATAAAAAGGCATTTCCTTTCTCATTTTAAATATTTTGAATCTTAAATATGTTATAATGGCTATCTATGTTTTTCTTTTGTAAGCTGCCTATCTGAATTCTTCAGAAAGGTCAACAACAACGCTCAGAACAATGAAGGTCACCTGGTGTGGTGTTTACAAACTGTTCTCAGAATATTCCTATGCTCTGATACTGAGAAACTTAAGGGTTGGAGGGAGCAAGCCATCATGGGGAAAGAGAAGCCATGCTGTGGCAGAGGGAAGGGAAGCAGACAGCACTACTGGTACAAATCCTAACCCCCCCCCACACACACACACAATACACACTTTGTTTCAAAAAGTATCTACATTTATCTTTGTTTTATTTATTTGGCATCTCCTTAAGATTTTCTTTTAAGTACAAGGTCAAGTAAAGCCACTTTGAAAACCACTACTTCATGCCCAACCTTCCAGTGTTGTAGATGAGAAGGCAACGAAATCTCAGAAAAGCTGGTGGCCTCTAGCACCCAAGATCAGCACATTGGGCTGGTGCCAGCAGAGCAGGAGATCCGTCACCTCCGCTCTTCCACTTCAAGATGTTTTCTTTTTCTGATTACCCAGCCAGAAAACAGGACAAGGTGATTCAAGTGTACAAAGTGCCAAAAATTTCTCCTTAAACTCTCTCCAGTTACTGCCCTTCAGGAACGGGTGAGACTCTTTAAATAAGACCTTCACCACTGGTCATCTCCAACAGCTGGCCCCCATGTTCTGTGGCTCTCAAACACAAAGCAGCCTCATCATGTGGATTTCTATAAACACATTATTTTAAAGGAAAGATCAAAGATGAAATAAACTGGCTTAGTTTCCTATCAGTTGTGCCCTGGGATTCACATTTTCCCTTATCTCTTCTAAACATGTGAATGAAAATGTTTTCTAAGTAGTGGTTAGTACACAATTTACCAAATCATCATTTACTGACTCAGTTTGGATTTAAGGAACATCATCTTAGTTATTCAGTCCTTGGACATTATCAGAGCTGAAGACACATTTCTGTTTCAGGTTTTACATATTTTAGCTATTGTTTTCAGTTCATGTACTTTTTTGCCCTAAAGCAGTTTCAAGAGAGTACAATTTTAAACATCAAAAAGGGAATAATGATACTTTACTTGAACTTTGAACTTTAAGGACTATCAGCAAGTTCTGCATTCTAAAAATGACCTTAATTATTTCCAGTTTTTCTACTTTTTCTATTATTAACTCTTTATCTTCTTTTTTTTTTTTCAAGATTTTATTTATTTATGTGACAGAGAGACAGCCAGCGAGAGAGGGAACACAGCAGGGGAGTGGGAGAGGAAGAAGCAGACTCCCAGCGCAGGAGCCCGATGTGGGGCTCGATCCCGGAACGCCGGGATCACGCCCTGAGCCCAAGGCAGGCGCTTAACGACTGCGCTACCCAGGTGCCCCTATCTTCTTAATTAATATTTCATATCCTATGATCTATAACTACTACTGACAGTAGTAGTACCTTCTATGTGCTTAGAAATGTATCTGCATTACCTCATTTAGTCTTCATAGTAACAAATATCTAGGTGGGTTAGGGACTATTATTATGTCCATTTCACAGATGCAGAAATGGAGTCTTAAAGACATTTAGTGTCAAATTAAGGTTTTAAATCATGGTTTATTTGTCTCTGGAATTCAAGTTTTCATACAGTATATTTTATGCCTCCCATATTACAGAAAGAAATTCCACAATTGTTCCTTTGATTAAACCTTAATTTCTGTGCCTCCTCCAAGCACTCCAAGTCATATTTCAAATTACAGAAATTTTACTAGACCTATAGTAAAATATACTTTATACTCACAGCTGAATCTCTCAATACCCAACATGTTGAAGACATCCTGTTATAAATGCAAACACTAAATTATCTCAGACCCTTTAACATCCAGTAATTCCCTTGTGCATTGAAATGAAAATACAGAATCATAACGGTTTGGTTTATACAATCCTAAACTTCTTGAAGGCAGGGCTTTATCTTTGTAAAATATATTTATATATATATATATATATAATTGTAAAATATACATTTGTATTTGTAAAATATGAGTCTAGAACTCCAAATTCAGAAAGATCAGGGACAAGTTTGCTAGATTGTCTCCTTTCAGAAGCCACATCCTTTGATTTTCTAATTCTGCTCATGGGCAGATCTTCAGTTCTTGGATGTGAAATGTTAAAAATTACAAGAACTATACTCTGGAGTTAATATAAAGATAACCTAGTAAATATTTATTAGCATATGTGTTATATCAATTCTACAGATGATTTTGAAAAATCATTAAATGATGAGGATTCATTTTGGCCCAATAACTATGTTCTGATAATATTTATGACCTAAAAAGGGAGAGTAGAGGGAGAGATGTTGACAAGGTTGTTACCATCACTTATGGAAAATGAAATTGATCTAGAATTTAGTTTCACATTTTATATCTGACAACACTGGGACATGAAACTATGAGGTATTCTAATCATCTTACATTGTCATATGATTGGCAAAGAGCTTGAACTCCTCCTCAAATGTATCTCACTGATAAAATTTTTGTGAGATGACAAAAAGTTTCTTTGTTTATCAGTTTGGAAAATAAACCCTACGGGCCTAAACAAACTTGCTTAAGGTCAATGCAGAACACAGATCAGGTTATAAAGAGCAGTGCGAGATTATACTTTCCTGTACCATTACAATGCATTAGCCTCATAGTTATGTTTGTTGCCATCTTCAGTACTGGCTCTGCATCTGCTAAGTTTTACTCAGCTACTAATTAGCATGGTTTCTCCTGCACATCAATGTTTTAGTTCAAATTTTTAAGAGATGGATCTGATTGACCGAGCTCACCTTATGAAGCCAGGGCATAGATCTCCTCTGACAAACGTGATCTGTGCTGACATCACAGCGTGGACCAGCAGGATTACTGACAGGTTCAACAGGAGAGTACAGGCTCATGAACTGCTCTTATGGTCCCCTGAGCAGCCCTGGGTCCACCTATCTTAAGGTCTCTGCTTGCTTATTTCTAGAATTTTTTTGATATTTCACTGGAAACTTATAGTAAGGCTCAAATTTTATTTGAGCTACTTTGAGTAGGTTTCTGTGCCTTATAAACAAAAAACCTATTCCAGAACAGATTCTTACAACCTTGTTAAAATTTTTCACTTCCCCTTTTAAGTCTCAAAATATATAGGGTAACTAATATACATTATTCTATTTTTGAAAGTTGTCTTTTTTAGGAGAAAGCTTAAAATGAAAATAAAATATACTCCACTTTCGTGAAAATAGGCAGCAACTCCAATATACAGGAAATGAATAGATGAGGGCACTAATGAGAAACAGGAAGTAGGAAAAAAGTGAGGGAGGGAAGGAAGAAGTTTTTTCCCTTTGCTTTGCTTTCCTAGAGATTTGGGTGTTACATGGGTAAGTTGCTTTAAATTGAAATACAATATAGCAGTTAAGTGGATAACCCTGAAGCTAGACTGCTTAGGTTCAAATTTAGCTTTGCCAGATTTAGTGGATGACCTGTGAAAGTAATCTCCCTGTACCTCAGTCTCTCATCCCTAAATTTGGTAGAATAACTTTCAGTTTTTAACTATGTATCTTAGGTTCTATAAAAATAGACTAAAATCTTTTTATGTATTCTATAGTAACTAAACAAATATAAAGCTCCAATGGGCATTTATTATACCCTACTAATTGGAAAAAGACAGGACAAATAACCCTAGTTAACTTTATGAATTGGCTAGGGAGTCTGAGGATAAGAAGACTGAAGCTTCTTTCTCAGTGGCCCAGGACAGTGTATAGACCCTCTACAGCCCAGTTTGGGGCACTGCAATAGGCCTAGACCGTAACCCAGGTGTCCTTCTTCCATCAGAAAATTTTATAATCTCAAATCCTTTCCTCCCCTTCCCCTGAGGGACAGCCACTTCAGAGTCCAATATGCTCCAGGATTGAATAGTACCTGGGCAAAAAGTGTGTGCAATGATTCATGACAGGTGGCATTTTTACTTTTGTCCCAAGATCTCCTTTAGGTAGGTGTTAGAAATCTATAAACTAGAATTGCATAAATTCCTAACCCTGGCTTGCAAACCTTGTCAGCCTGTAGGGATCTCAAAGTCTTTGACTGGGGACCTTACCACCTTGACTGGTAAACATAGGATTCTTGGTTATTTTTTGCCTGCATGTGTTCAATCCCATTACTTTGATGGCCTCAGGGAGGTACTTGATATACTCCAACTCAAGACTGGTTTCAAACATCCAGAGTTTACTGTCTGGATTTTAGGTATTCCCCTGTCAGTTGTGTTTCTTTGCCTAAACTTTTGGTTGGGTTTACTTGGTTCTGGGCTTTTGACTGCTGCCATCCACAGTCCTGGTATTACCATATATACCCAACACTTGCCTCTTTGGGAACAGCAGACTAGGTGGGTATCAGGACAGGGGCTAGAAATGAGGTTTACAGAGTGACCACTAAGTTTAGGAGCTATACTAGACACTCCAATTGTGTGTGTGTGTGTGTGTGTGTGTGTGTGTGTGTGTGTGTGTGTGGTCAGTACTTATAAAATACTATGATATAAAGATTATTAATCCCATTTTACAAATGAGAAAACTGAGGCTCAGCAATCATATATAACTTGCTAGAAAAAGCATACAATCAGTGAACAGTGGAATTGCTGGCTCCTCATCACCACTGAACATAATTGCATCTATGACACACCATTAGTAGCTGGATGTCTGCCTTCATTCTTGGCTGGCTTTCCTTCACTTCTTTGTGGAGAGAGCTGCCCATGTGGTTATTTACTTATTTTTTTTTTTTCTAAATAAATCTTGGCTATTAAAATGATTCAGAGTTTCCTGGAACCAACCACTCACTGGGACCCATATTATACAGATTCTTCCTGAACTCTTGACTTTCAGTTGAGCCAGAAAGGGAAACAGCATAATGGCTAATACACAAGCTTTGGGGCTAGAGAAATATGGAGTCAAGTCCTGGCATCAGCACTAACTAGTGTGTAACTTGGTCTAATTACTTAACATCTCTTTGTGAGACTGCACGTAAAGCTTTTAGCAGGACCTGAAGAGTGATGAAGAGTAAGTGTTCAGTAAACACTAAGTATCCTTGTGGTACTATTTCATAATTATCCATTATGATTATGTTCTTCCAATGCACTCTCCCGATCCTGTGTTCTGAACTGAGGTCAAGCAAAGCGCAGGGCAAGTAAAAGTTAAGAAAGTGGCATAAAAACCAAAGACTCAGAACAATAATTCTCTCTTTTCTTCAACGTCTTATTCTCGACTGCCTGGCCAGAAAGGAAAATACACAGGAATGGAAGGTTTAAAGCTTTTAGAAGGGAGGAAAAAATGGTCACACTCCAGTTCTTTTCTGAGAATTCAATTGATCTGTTATAGTAAGTATTTGCTTTGAAACTAAGAGAAAAGTTAATAGAGTTTTGATACAGAGCTTGCATGGAACCAGACTAATGAATGAAAAGTGAGCCAGAATTTACTAATGAAATGCAAAACCTTCCCCTCTAGATCATTGATCCAGACCTGGCTGGGTTGTCATAATATTTCATAGCTTAATAGCTTTAACCACAGTGCTGGGGGCACTTTGCACTCCATGATTTTCAGGCAGACATTAGTCCAAAAATACTTAAAAAAAAAATTGAGTGTATATTCTCTTAATGGCTCACTGAGTAACTCTGAATAAGCCTCTTAAAGTGCTTTGTTCTATAAAACTAGTCCCTTTCTTATGTTGATTGCTAGTGAATGGTGAGTACAAGAAACTGATAAACAATTTTAAGTGCAGGTCAGTTGACCTGCATTGCGGTCATCCCAGGTTATGTGACCTGAAGCAGATCATTTACTGTTTCTGTCCTCTGTTCTCTTTTCCATAAAACGAGCATCTTAATGGTATAATTTGTATGGTGTTGCTGTTAACGAATCACTCTCCCATGCATTAACTCAGTTCATGTAACAGCCCCCTCCTCGCCTACCTGCTTGGGTTGCTGTGGAGATAAAACAAGTTACTAAGTATGAAAAGCTTTTGAAATGTTGAAGACGCTAGTCAACCTTATGTAGTCATAATGGTTTCACAGTATAATTAGAAAATACTACCTAGAGGAACCATGCTTCCATTGCTTAAACAGATAGTGTTCTTAAACCATTAACATAGACTTCATTGGATTTTTTCAGCGAGTGAGCACTTAATTTGCGTTGCTGAGTTCATAAAACAGCCAGCCTCTGTAACACACAAGGAAGGCCCACCAATGGAGGAGGGCCGGCCCACCAATGGAGGAGGGCCGGCCCACCAATGGAGGAGGGCCGGCCCACCAATGGAGGAGGGCCGGCCCACCAATGGAGGAGGGCCGGCCCACCAATGGAGGAGGGCCGGCCCACCAATGGAGGAGGGCCGGCCCACCAATGGAGGAGGGCCGGCCCACCAATGGAGGAGGGCCGGCCCACCAATGGAGGAGGGCCGGCCCACCAATGGAGGAGGGCCGGCCCACCAATGGAGGAGGGCCGGCCCACCAATGGAGGAGGGCCGGCCCACCAATGGAGGAGGGCCGGCCCACCAATGGAGGAGGGCCGGCCCACCAATGGAGGAGGGCCTCATCAGCTCCACCCCAAGTGCAGCCTCTGATTGGCTCATTCCAAACAAGGACAATTTGTAGCTGCTATTCCAAGAAACCCACACAATGCAGAACTGCTTTTCCTTTTACACTTCCCACTGGTGTAGTAAATAGTAACATTTTGCCAGCCATTCATAAACCACTATGCCACACACATCTGAAGTACCTATTTTGAGATATTCTAAGAAATATGCAGTCTTTAAAACATCTCGTTTTTCAATTCTCACTTTTCTCTGTAAGCACATGATTTAAAAGCATTTACATAATGAAAAAGACATTCGAAAAGCACATAATTGTGAGCAGTTTTTGAAAGAACTGGCACAAAATGCAATTTGAAAAGTCATAGACTCAGGAAAGCAGCAAGCTATTTTTGCTTTAATTTAAAAACGTGTAGACGTAAAAAAATGTTTTAAACACACAGTGGAGCAGTGTTAAGTAGTCAATGGCAATTTTGGCAGGCATTAAATGAGTTACGGCCATGCTTTCTATTTATTGTCATTTTAAATACATTTTAAAATTAATAAATGGAAATTGTTATAGTGAAGAAATCTATAGATAAGATTATTTAAATTAGACAACTGCTATGCTCCATTTAAAAATGAATGACTATATTTTTAAAATTTAACAATATAATATATTTCATGTAATATTATAATTTTAGAAATAGAATTCAGCACTTCATAGACACCAGAATACCATCGGTGAAAGTTCATAAACTTATTTTTAATTTCTTTTTTTTTTTTTTAAAGATTTTATTTATTTATGTGACAGAGAGACAGCCAGCGAGAGAGGCAACACAGCAGGGGAGTGAGAGAGGAAGAAGCAGGCTCCCAGCGGAGGAGCCTGATGTGGGGCTCGATCCCGGAACGCCGGGATCACGCCCTGAGCCGAAGGCAGACGCTTTAACGACTGAGCCACCCAGGCGCCCCTATTTTTAATTTCTAAGATATTTCACTGAAACTACTCAATTGGTGAACAGGAAATTGTTGAAGACATTTTTAAATGTTAAAGACTCTTTGTTACTTTTAATGTGTATGAATTATAGAGCTCTAACCGGAAGAATATGCGAAGAAAACGCTCTGAAGCTTAAAGCAGGTAAATGAATGACCCCTCCTCTCTGTCAGCTCTTTACCACCTAGGGACAAACCACATAGATGGGTTCTCTGCAAACTTACAGAGGATGAATGTTGGTAGGCAGCTTCACGTTTAGAGTCACGAGATCTATTCCACGCCTCTAAGTGAAATTTATTTATTTACTTATTTACTTATTTATTTACTTATTTATCTATTTAAATAGATACATTTAAAAACTGAGGATTATGCTAAACTTTATAAAATGGGTGAGCTCATACAACTATATAGCAGATTTAAGCATTACAAAACTCTTCATTTCTTTATTTGTAACCTGGGGAGTTTCCTTCTTAATTTTCAACAGGTAAAGAAAATAAAATGCTTTAAAAATTAAACGACACAGATAAATGTAAAAGATCAATTTCTTATATGAGAAAGAGAATCGGATGTTTGGAGATAATGCTAAGATTACATCTTAGAAATTAATAAAAGCCTATTTAAACTGCTGAGTTGCTATTTTCTAAAATGACCAATAGGCAAAGAGTATGGATCTTTAATTATAAATTCATGATTCCTTAAGAAAATTCAAACATTCTCCTCTTATTTTGTATCCTTTATCTGAGTAATTTATGTTTCATAACTTCAATTAACATCTTATATTCAACTCAAACTATTTTCCTCATTTCAAGACTCACTTATCACACTCTTCCTGCTTGAGGTCCTGTGGTATCTAAAATTCATCATCTATCCATCAAAATGCTCATCTTTAGGGGCACCTGGGTGGTGCAGTTGGTTAAGCATCTGACTCTTGATTTGGGCTCAGGTTGTGATCTCAGGGTCCTGATCTCAGGGTCATGAGATGGAGCCTCATGTTGGGCTCTGTGCTCAGTACAGAGTGTGCTTGAGATTCCCTCTCCCTCTCCCTCTGCCCTTCCCACTCATGGACACTCTCTCTAAAAATAAATTAATAAATCTTGAAAAAACCTCATCTTTAAAAATGTAACCTCCTTCTACCCAAACAAGAAATCTTGGAGTTAACCTATATGCCTCTCTTTTCTTTTTCTTTTCTTTTCTTTTCTTTTCTTTTCTTTTCTTTTCTTTTCTTTTCTTTTTTCTTTTCTTTTCTTTTCTTTTCTTTTCTTTTCTTTTCTTTTCTTTTCTTTTCTTTCTTTTCCTTTCTTTCTTTTCTTTCTTTCTTTCTTTCTTTCTTTCTTTCTTTCTTTCTTTCTTTCTTTCTTTTTTTGTCATATCCAATAAAGCCATTTTTATTTATCTCTCTCAAATTGAACCTATGTTAAACTGTAAAAGGGAAGAGGCTGTGTTAAGGCTTTCAGTTTTCCTTGCCTGAAATACTGAAATAGACTTGCAAACTGTCAGAGGAAGAACCCAAGAATGACTAGCAGACATTCAGATGGAAGGATGTTGAAGACATAATCTTTCACTGAAAGAACACCTGCAAGGTTCTCTCTAAACTAGGAAAGAGTATATTTCATTAAAGAACTGATAATAGTTCTGCATGAGTAAACCAAGGCGATCAAGGATGAACTGAGATGAGTACATAAATCCCAAAAGATCAGAAACATTATTTTTTTCACTACTAAATCTCCACTGCCTAGAATAGTACTCAACACTTAGCAGGCATTCAGTACACATTTGTCATATTAATGGAGAAATGAATGAAGCTCAAGAGCTAAAAGACTCTAAAGGGCCTTGTAGTTTTCTTTAACATTTGGATATTCTTCAAAGGGCAACAGGAAGCCATTAAAAGGTTTTAAGCTGCAAAGTGATATAATCAGATCTAAGGTTCAGAAGTATCACTCTGACTACTATATGGAGAAAAGATGGAGGGAGGAAGCAAGATTCTATGGAAGGAGACTAAGAGGATTTCTACTAGTCAAAGGAAGAGAGAGATGCTATAAGCTTGAGCTAGGAAGCTAAAATAAGAATGACTGTAAGTAGATATTTGAGGGATGTAGAGGATATCGATCCCTAGGATTTAGAGATTAATGAAGTAATAGAAGATGGATGGTAGAAGAGAGGGAGGAAGCAAGAATGATGATTTATAGCTCTGGCAACTTGTTAACTGGAACATAGAACATGGAAGAAGAAAGCCTTGTTTGTTTTTAAATTTGTTTCTTTTCACCAAAGATGTGCATACTGTGTTAGATGGAGAAATGTTGAATGTACTATATTGAGCAGATAGAGCTAGAAAAGTGTAAAATCCAGGAAAGCCTTTTTTTAGATTTTGTCTTAAAGATAGTAAAGTGTTGTGGCACCTGGGTGGCACAGTCAGTTGAGCATCTTGGTTTCAGCTCAGGTCATGATCTCACGGTCATTAGATCAAGCCCCACATAGGGCCTGCTTAAGACTCTCTCTCCCTGTCCCTCTGCCCCTCCTGCGTATGCTCTTTCTCTAGCTCTCTCAAATAACTAAATGAATCTTTAAAAAAAGATAAATAAAGGCTTAAATATGTTTAAATAATGGTGACAAGGAACCAGTTGATAGTCAGTGGTTACAGATTTAAGAGTGAAAAGAGGAAATGGGTAAAGATCTCTGATTAGTCAAGATGGATCAGGATTCAAAATCCAGAAGAAAGCTTAGCTTTAGACAGAAAGTAGGGCATCTCGCTATAATAATAGGAGAGAAAGAAGAAAAGCAGAGAGTGGATGCAGAACAGACAGGAGATGGCTTCTCTAACTCCTTATAAAATCTTATATTCAAGTTGGAGTTTGAGATAAGGGAGGAGAAAGGTTGAAGAAAGTAAAAAGAGTTTGAAATTGTTCTTGTGGGAATGGGAGAAGATGGTGAAAGATGAAAGATGGTCTTTTGGCACTGAAATCCCATTGAGGTTGAGACCATGCATTTTATGGGGCAGATTCAAGATATTGTGTAATTTTTATTCCAGTAATATTTATCAGTCTGGATATGGACAAGGGGAAGATACACAGCTAGGTTTATCTGAGGTTTTGATTTTTCCAGGTAGGTGTGACAGAAGGGAAGGGAGGCAGGAATGCTGCTGATGATGATAGGAACAGAGCTTCAGCTTCCAAGTAAGGTACCAGGATTTCTTTTTTTTTTTTTTTTAGGAATGAATGAGAAATGCTGCAAAGGGGGCTTTGGGAGCTTACATACTGGTCACTGTACTAGGCTTCAACATATATTATTCCAGTTGCGAGCTACAACAAATCTATTTTGTGGACCCAACATGACCTCCATTTTACAAATTAAAAAGTTGAAAATCTCAAAAAGGAGGAATTGCATATCCATGGCCATACACCTAGGAACCAGTATAACTAGGACTCAACCAAAATCAAAACTAAGTAAGGTCGGGGCGCCTGCGTGGCTCAGTCGTTAAGCGTCTGACTTTGGCTCAGGTCATGATCCCAGAGTCCTGGGATTGAGCCCCACATTGGACTCCCGGCTCCATGGGGAGCCTGCTTCTCCCTCTCCCACTCCCCCTGTTTGTGTTCCTCTCTCGCTGTCTCTCTCTCTCTCTCTCTGTCAAATAAATAAATAAAATCTTTTTTAAAAACCCCAGAAATGAAGTAAGGTCTAGCTGACCCCAATGCTCAGGTATTAAAAATAAGCCACAGTTAAAAGTAGTGAGTAAAGAATTCTTTCCTTGTAAAATTCTGTTTTTAGAAAGTGTACAAACAATGTGAGAATGCAAAGAGGAATCGGAATGACAAAATGCATAGGTCAGGATTGAGGACATCATTAATTCCAAATGGGATTCGGTAGTTTCCCCTTGCCTGTGGTTTCACTTTTCATGGTTTCAGTCACCTAAGGTCAACTGTGGTCTGGAAGCAGATAATCCATCTTCTGACATTGAGTCAGAATCAATCAATATTAGCTTAACCCTACATCACAATGCCTACTTCATTCTCTTCACTTCATCTCGTTACATGGTCATTCTATCACCTTATATTATCACAAGAAGTGTGAGTACAGTACAGTAACATATTTTGAGAGAAAGACCATGTTCACAAAACTTTTATTATAGCATATTGTTGTACTGTTCCATTTTATTATAAGTTATTATTGGTAATCTCTTACTGTGCCTAATTTATCAATTACTTTATCACAGGTGTGTATGTATAGGAAAAAACATATTATAAATAGAGTTCACTACTATTGACAGTTTCAGACATCCACCAGGGGATCTTAGAATGCATACCCATTGTTAAAGAGAGATTACTATATTTTTCAACAATAATATTTGACTGTTGTGTGAAACCTTAGAGGATCCAAGGAACTTTCATAAATTTTATCTCAATAATCAAAAGAATTTTGTGAAGTAGGTATTTTATCATTTCGATTTTATGAGTTTCAAGAAGCTAAAGAATTTAAGCTTACTTACCAGTGGATTATGCCTTTTCATTAATGCTTGTTAGAGCCCCTGAATCAAAATTATTACCGATATGTTGTTGGGAAGATTATACTCACATATGAGCTTGATATAGTGAAAAGGTAGAGTGAATCTCAATACTTTTTTATTGTTTCAATTTTGAGACTATCAAGAAAAAATACTCAGGATTGGATTCAATTTTTTTGAGCTTTTGGTGAGAAAATCTGCTTACTTCATATAAATCAGATGGGTTTGACACTGGAAAATAGTCCAACATCTCTCTCATTGGAGATTTGGCTACTTTTCATTCTGTTTCTGTGTAGAGATCACAACTTAAGATTCTTGCAGATTGTTTTCATTCTGAAAGCATCTGACATAAGCTTGCCCATTCCCCTCTGTCTCAGGACACTTCCATTGTCTCTTTACTGAGCAAATAGAGAAATATAGAAGTAAATTAATAGAGAAAAGTAAATATATAAGTATATGTCTCTGGAAAAGTACAGAGTATAAAATATAAACCAGGAAATAAGGAGTTAGAAGGAATATTGAGAGAGCTGCCTGAGTGAGCAACATATTACTTCTTCTACCAAATAGTTCGGCTAAACCCAAGTATGTTTTCTTTGATTTCTTTTCTTCCTTCCTGTAGGTGGTCTTCTCGTCCTACTCCCTCCTCTTAGGGGAACATTTCTGGCTTCACTAAACCAATAGGTCTAGGCAGATTACTATAATCCTCCATACTATTCCTTAGAGCTGAGACGCTTTTGACATATGCCATTCCCTCAATGTCACTGAAATGGTTTACAAGGTATTAAAATGAAGTCTGATTTTTATTAATTGAATTTAAAGAACCAATATGATCTAAGAGAATCTGAATATTAGTATGTTGTCTGGAAACAAGTTTGTTGTTGAGCTTTGGAAAGAAGCAAAGATAGAACATCTAAAGAAAATATTTTGTTTTTATTAAAGATTTTGTTTATTTATTTGAGAGAGAGAGAGAGAGAGCACAGGCAGGAGGAGCAGGAGATAGAGAAGTAGACTCCCTGCTGAGCAGGGAGTCTGATGCCTGGCTAGATCCCAGGACTTGGAGATGATGACCTGAGCTGAAGGCGGACGCTTAACCCACTGAGCCACCCTGGCACCCCTAAAGAAAATATTTTGAATAAATAATTCATTTCCTGGGTGTAATAGCCAAATGAGAAACAGATATTATGCCAATGAGAAGGTTGACAAATAATGAAGACAGAAATCTATAACTTTAAAAATCTAATATCATGCCGATTCCTGGATTACGTCTACATAATTTTGGGGTAGTCTTGATTTAAATAAGAAAGGCTATTGGCATACATATTCTAAAGCTATATCTATTAGTAATTGATTAAAAAGAAGAGGAAAGAAGAAGACAGACAGAGTGAGAAGAAGGAGAAGGATGAAGGGGAGGAGGAGGAATTGGAGAAGAAGAGATTAAGAGGGAAGAGAAGGAAAAAGCGAACCACATGTGGCCTATCTCTGTCACAGAGGCTCTCAGTGGTTTTCATAATACAAACAGGCAGTGTTTTTTTGCTAAAGCTAAGTATGTTTTCTTTTATAGACTAATGGTAAAATATGGATCAGTGAAGTTTATTTCTAGTACCACAAAGATGTCTCCATAACAAAACTATTTCTACCTCACTGTAGGAAATCTTCTCTGGTTATTTATTTATGGAAAGTTCTCTATAAAGGATAAATCAATACAATCAATACAAGCATACCTAGTTTTACTGTGTTTCGGTTTATTGTGCTTCACAAATATGAAGTTTTTTACATATTGAAGGTCTGTGGTAACCATGTGCTGCACAAATCTATCAGCACCATTTTTCCAACAGCATTGCCTATTTCATGTCTCCATGTCACATTTTGATAATTCTCACAATATTTCAAACTTTTTCATTATTATTATATTTGTTATGGTGATCTGTGATCAGTGATCTTTATGTTATGATTGGAGACTCAAAATGTGACTGCATTGCTGCAGTCTCATGGCGAAACTTTAAAGGACGAGGAATTGCTTCTTATGGATGAAGAAAGAAAGTGGTTTCTTGAGATGGAAACTCCTGGTGAAGATGCCATGAAGACTGTTGAAATGACAATGAAGAATCTAGGATATCACATAAACTTAGTTGATAAAGAAGAAGCAGGGTTTGAGAGGACTGACTCCAGTTGTGAAAGTGGGTAAAAAGCTATTAATCGGCATCATGTGCTACAGAGAAATCATTCCTGAAAGGAAGAATCAACTGATACAGGAAGCTTCATTCTGTCTTATTTTAAGAAATTACCACAGCCACACCCACTTTTAGCAACCACCACCCTGATTAGTCAGCAGCCATCAACACTGAGGCAAGACCCTCCACTAGCAAAAAGATTATTCAGAAAGCTGAGATGATGAGTAGCAATTTTTTAGTAAAAAAGTATTTTTAATTAAAATATGTACATTTTTAGACATAATGCTATTTCACAGTTAACAGACTACAGTATAATGTAATCATAACTTTTATAAGCGCTGGGAAACCAAAAAACTCATTGACTCACTTTATTGCAATACTTGCTTAACTTCAGTGGTCTGGAACCTGCAATATCACCAAGGTCTTTATTGTCCCATGAAGGCATTTCATTCCTGTTATTGAATTACTGACTTTTGTATTGTGCCAGTTTAAGGAATAAGAGAAGAATGAATGTCTACTGTTTCATGGTTTAGAAGTGAATTTTCAAAATCCCTTTTCATTTAAACTATCGCAATCAACTCTGACAAAAATCTTACTGATATTGCCACTCACTCAGCAAACCGCATAATGTTTAACAACCCAAAGATCCGGGAAGTTTCAAGGAGGGAAGGGTTAGAAAAAGGGTATTGATGTGACATATCTCTTTTTCTTTTTCTTTGTTAAAATGAAAGCTTTAAAGCTTACTAGGCCAACTGAAGATTATTTCATCAATAATTATATATCGTACTATTCAATACTAGATAAATAAAGCAGAGTTTATACTCAAGGAACTGTTTTGGCAGAACATGAGCAGATTTATAGGATAACAGGGAGGTAAGTACTAATCGAGGAATGGAACAATGCAAAGGATATAATAGCAAATAATAGCAAACAATACAAAGGAAATAATAGCAAATAATAGCAAACAACAGCAAACCTACAAGAAGGTGATAGCCTATGAACTGAGTCTTAAATAGTAGGGATAAGAGATGAGAAAGAGAGGCTTTCACATCAGAGAGAAAAGAGCATAAAAAATATTTTACAAAAGATTTTCAGAATTCTTGCAATTTTATTGGACCAGAGTACACGCTGCTACAAGGATACTGTAGAAGATGACCCTGAAAAAAAAAAAAAAAAAGAAGAAGATGACCCTGGAAAGGGAAGGTAAGGCTCCAACAGGAAAGGTCTCCTATGAGATGTCAAGGACCCTGGACTCCAACTGTGGCAATGGAGGTGCCTTTAGATTGGCGTTTAAGATCCTTTAGCAACCAACCATGTAGAATATAGAACAAAGGTAAACAAGGATGAAGCACGAAAAACAGGAAATTTCAGAAGGTAACTAAAGATGGAGGGCTAAAAGAAGGCAGTGGCAGTGTGTGTGGAAAGTAAAGAACAAATAGAAGATGTATTAAGGAGGGCAGAAATATTGGGACTTGGTTATTGATCAGACTAGAGAGGGGAGGGCAAGATTAAGAAATCTAGAATGCTTTCCAGGTTTCTGACCTAGGCCACATGTTAGAGGATGTTAATCACTGAGAAGGGGAAATACAAATAACGCATGGGTTTGGAAAGAAGGTTGGAAGTTACATAGGTAAGGCTTAGGATATTTTGAGTTTGAGGTGACAATGGGATCAAAGTATAAATGTCCAATAAACATTCAGATACGTGTTGCAATTAAGAAGAGGGATTCAGGCTAGATGTGAGATTAGAGAGTTATATACAAGTGGTGGGTTATTGAACCTAAGATTGTTTATGCAGTCTAGTAAGATTGCGAGGAAAAGAGAGCTAATGCTGGAAACAGAAAAAAGAAAGTAGTCTGGTCAATAAGAAAAGAATAATCTAATAGAAAACAACAGCAACAGCAACAACACAAAGAAAGATCTAGGTCTTAGACCAGAAGGGAGGGGTTTGGTTCTAGATGGAGGGATTTCCCTTGACTGGAACAAGATTTCCATTTTATCCTGAGACATAAAAGAAAGATGGACTCAGATGTTTATAGATACAGTGACATCAAGTTGAGAAAGATAGGGTGGACTGTTTCATTTATAGTAAGAGGTAAAATTTTTTTTTGCAATTATGAATGGAACGTTATGCTGTTAATACAGTAAAGGTTTAGAATACTTACTATGAGAAGAGACTAAGGAAGGTCATCAATGAGGTGGAATAACTCGCCCTATGGAAATAAAAGCCCAGCTATTGTTGACAAAAATATATGTTTTTCAATGCTATGTTATGCATGTTTGTGTGCTTTTCTTTGTGAGGGGAAAAGTTTATGGTTGCTTTGATGCAGAAAAATGGTAATAAAAAATAGCCAGGAAAGTAGGGGTTTTATTAAGAAAACATTGAAGTACGATACTGATTCAGAGTCCAAGCTGGTTTGCAAAAGATACATAAAGCCATAATTGAGTAAAACTAAACGAAGGGATCAAGGTACTTGATGTCTTGCTGAGGTCACAGAGCAAGCATTAAAGAAGGAAATTGGATGCTAGGTTAAAACAATGTGTTTTGAGGTGTTTTAGATGTGTTCAGAAGTAAAGTAGTAAAACTCTTAGAGAGTTCAAAAGATCTGTGATTCCTCAGCTGATTTACATACTTCTTTCAATTCCAGTTTCTTCCATGTTCCTAGATAAGTTCATTATTCATATGACAACCACCCATAACCCTATCTTTTGAATTTTTGTTTTCCCCATCTTCAGTAACATTAATTTCTTTCAACAACCTTAATCTCATAAGAAATTAAGATATGTGATTGAAACTCTAAATAAAAGTCATTGGAGATAAATCTTTTGAAATGCTCGCGTGTGGGATGGGACACTCTCAGAACCCAGCTGCCATGTTGTGAGAATCTCAAGCTACATGAAGAGCGCATGTGTACATGCACCGTATGACAGCATCATTTGCCAGCCATGTGAGGGAGCCATCTTGTATGCCAGCCTAGTCAAGACTTCAGATGATTGCAGCCCCAGCTAACATCTGACTGCAACTGCATGACAGACTCTAAACAAGCACTGCTCATCTGGGCCATCATCCCACACAACTATGACAGAAAATAAGTTGCTATTTAAAGCTAATAATTTTGGTGGTTCACTATGCAGTGATAAATAACTGGAACACTCTACTTCATGTTCAATTCCTCTTAATAAAGTTTTAGCCATTACTTAATATCAAGATTATGGTAGGATGAATGGTTTTGCATACCTAAGTAATTGTTTATAGGAAGACTTAAACTTCAAACAATATTTTTCTAAATTAGACACCACAACTTTTCTTTTCTTTTTTCTTTTTTTTCTTTTCTTTTCTCTTCTTTTTTCTTTTCTTTCTCTCTCTTTTCTTTCTTTCTTTCTTTCTTTCTTTCTTTCTTTCTTTCTTTCTTTCTTTCTTTCTTCGGCTCCATGCCCACTGTGGAGCCCAATGAGAGGCTTAAACACATAACCCTGAGATCAAGACCTGAGCTGAGATCAAGAGTCAGATGCCTAACCAACTGAGCCACTCAGGCACCCCTAGCAACTCTTATTTTTTATTAAAATGAGTATGAAACAAATCAGCAGAACATTGTGAAGAAAATTGTTAGTTATTTAGCACCACTGCTAAAGAAAAAAAATCTTTAAAATTTGGCATATAATTGGACCAGAATAAATCAGAAAGGATCTTTTAATATTTGCTTGGCATGACATATTGTCCATTTGGGAATAGAGTGTTTAATTGGTGTGGATCTCACTGTATTATTGCACTAGACTTAGGAGGTAACCACACTGAAAAAGAATGTTCGTATTTAAATTCACTTGTCAGCACCAAAATCATGAGAGTTTCAGCAGTTAGATTTCAAAGAGAATACTTAAGATTCCTTTCAATTAAATCTTTTTCTCACTCATATTAAGGATATCTTAAATACTCATGCACATACACATAAATTGATTATAATGAGTATGTTTTCATTTTCAGAAGATAACTATTAATAAAAGTATACTTTTCATTTAAAGGGGGAAAAAACAGATAGTCTAGAATATAATATACTAACGTTGAGTTGTCCTGTAAAGGTTATCCTTCTGCACAAATTAAGAAAAAAAATATTTGTTTTTAATTAATATTGATATTGAAATCATTGCCACTCGTGTGGCAAATGATACTTGAAACTCATTGTTGGAAGGGACTGACAGCTTATTAGTGACTAGAGACTTGAAGAAAGCTCAAAATTCACACAAACAAGACCAAATATCCCTGAAGATTCCTCTAAGAAATACCTCTGACAAACAGAATTCATAGGCCTCCGAACCTTGCTGCATCAGATGCCCTAAGTTTAGTGTCCTAGTCGGTTGACATTATCAAGGTGATAGAGAATCAGATTAATATACCTCTTTCCCACTTTCTCAATCAAAGAGAAATATATTTTATCATTGTTGTTTGAATATCAATGAACTGAATACTTAAGAGAATTGTTTTTTCTTTAGTGGCAGTTTTCTTTTTTATAAATATTTCCTATAATGACTATTGCACATTTGTAAAGAAACAGCTAAAGTGGAAGCACATGCAATCACTCACAAAATGTGAGTTGCAGAAATGCAGTTATTATTAACCCAAATGAAGTGCATTCAAAATAACACTTCAACGGCCTACAAATTACTTAAAATAATAAAAAGTGTTGACGTGGTAGTTTTTTTTCATTCTTCATTTCATTTAACTTTTTAAAATGTTAATCTTTTTCATTTCTTCCTCAAACTTTTCACACTGTATTACTGATAAATTCCCCCTGCATCAAAGGGAAAATCATTTTGACCTAATTCAAAGTTATGTGAAAATGTCAGTACATTATTAATCCATATGCACAGCAGATAAATAGACTAACACCTCACACACACACACACACACATACACATACAAGCACTAGAGGTTAGATTTAATATTGTATCTTTGCAAGTTGCTTTCTGTCATGCCATAAGTTGCTGAGAATTTTTTCTGGTGATTTCTAAAAGAAAGAGTTGATTTAGTATATTCTCTTGCTTAATTTTTATGCAGATACTATAAAATATGGGGTATATAGTCCAAACAAACCATTTCTATTTCTCCAGTTACTCTGTATTCTGACACTGGGACACAATAATTTGAATGCTTTCTCTAATGGTAGATTATTATGGCCATGCCACGTATGCCTGCATTTCAGATAACTTGTCTATGGACATGCCACCCTGAACGTGCCTGATCTCGTCTGTATCTCAGATAACTCTTGTCTTATTTGAAGACTTCAGAGGAACAGTGAGGCTGAGAGACTGAGCCATAAATCTAGAAAAGCTCCACAGGCACACTTCACCCCTTACACAGAAAACTGTTCGTAAAATTACAGACAAACCAATGTCTTTAAGACATAAGCAACTGGAAAAAAATAAATAAGTTCTATACAAAGATATTGTGCTGGAAAAAAGATTTAAATATAAAAAATAGTACATCAACAGATAATGGAAACACACCAGATAAATATGTCCACAGTCAGACAGAAATATAACTCCAAAGTACAAAACAAGTAAATAATTAAAAAGTACATACAAAGTAGTATCAACATAAATTAGAAAGACAGGAACAATATGTCTTTAAAAAAAAACAACAAGGAAAGAAAGGAAATAAGACTTTTGTAAGTTTTTTTTCTAGTTTGATTTGGAACTATGTAAATATTCTACATAATTTAAAATCCTACCTCAAAAAGAAAAAAAAGTAAAAATACCTAAAATTGTAAAACATCCTAAAACAACTCCTGTTAACTTCCAGTCAATTTCAGCTTATATATCAGTTAACAGATGGTGAACTGTCTATTTAGGTTTTCTGCACCCTCATTTGTGATCACGTGTAAATTTTCCATGTGTACCTACAGAACTTTCCTTTATGTATTAGAAACTAAAGTCTTAAAAATACCCATATTCATATAAATAGTTTCCCTGCCCCTCAGTCTCTGTTCCTTCCTGTGAGATTCACCTTGCTCAAACACTAATTTGATTATGTTACTCTTATGCTCAAGAACAAACAGATGCCTTCAGTTTGTTTTACAGAATAAAAACTCCATAGATTGTGTTTCATGGGTCTCTTCTAACTTCTCTGTATCTTCCCAGCTTCACCTCCCTGTCATTTTCCTCACTTCTTTCCACTCCTTGTTCATCATCACCTCTCCCCACACAGTGCACTTTGTATTCACACCAAAAATTTTCCAATTTGCCTTCCCATCTCTGTCTCATTATAGGTCCGTGGTCTATCAAGCCCTCCCAACCCCCTCCCCCTTGTATTTTTTCCTTCAGTAAAAAACTCTTAATCAAATACAATCTCTTCATCAAATGTTATAATTTCCTCCTATTAGTACTGAAACATTCATTGCTTAACATCTCTTAGCCCCCTCCATTTTTCATTCAATTAGTACTAATTCTAATCTCTATTTATATCAATATGTGCTACTTCTCCCACAGTAGAGAACTATTTCATCAGTGCAGAGAACTATTCCTGGTGTGATCATCAATAGCACCAAGTCTACTGTGGGCTGAAGACTTATCTCAAGGGCCCAGATGTTCTGCTTGGATGAGATAAGAGCCACATAGAGGCATTAATTACCCAAGGGAATTTGGCTAACACTATTATCTGGCAGTTCTGGGAAAGACTGCAAAATATTCATGAATTCATCTGTACACCAAAATGCTATTAAAGCAAATTATACAATTAATAAGAAATTTATTTGCATGTGACTAGGAACACAATGACCCAGAAAATGAGAATGGCATGAATATTTTAAAGGAGAAGGTCACTTAGCCCGTGCCAAACCAATGTGATTTGAATCCAATGGTGATGTAAGCTAGAGGCGGCATGTCAGCCTGAACACACAATTTCCTGGCTAGGGTAAGTTTGCATCACACTTTCAGCAGACGCTTCTAATAATATGCACTCAGAAATAGGCATGCCACTTTCTAAATGTCTCCCCAGACACAAATGCTTTGACACCCTGGATCAAACACACTATTTGATGGCTTTTTCTAAGAAAAATGTCATCCGTATAGTGACACTTAAATCTGACATGATATTATTAATAATTTCTATAGCTTCTTGCATAATACATTCTGTACAATAGGTAGAATCTACTAGGGAGAAACAAGATTTTTCCCAAAAGACTTCTTTCAACTAAAGACAGAACTGAGGAGAGCACAAAATTAAATAGTTCATAGAACAAGATGATTTTTTTCTGATGGCATAAAGACAGTGCTCAGTCATTGAAGGAAGGAATATTAAGTGAGGAATTTGAAAAGAAAAAAATATCAAAAGAAAAATGATAAGAGGCATATTTTGAAGTTTGATTTTTTTATCTTCAAAAGTTCAAGTAAACCATGATCATATCTAGAGTTTTATTTAAAAGCAGTTAGTAGATTAAAAGTAATTTTGGCAATCCTGACTCCAACTGTAACCATGCCCCCTTCCCTCCCCAACACATACACACTTTAATCCACTAGAAACAGAACAGGCAGGGGCAGGGAGGACGTGATTAGAGAGAATGGATGGGGCTCATGGAGGAGGGAAGGGGGAACAGGGTGGAGGAGGGAGATGATAAGAAGGTCTTTAAATCAAGTTTGACTTTGGAATTTTTAACTGAACAGGATTCAAATGAGAATGTTTTAATTAAAAAGATTATAAAATTATAAAATCTAATCAAGATATCATTGTCTACCCAACTAAGAAAGAGGGTTAAGCATATAGATACTTTTGGAGACCAGACATTAAAAATAAATAAAACTTATTCATGTGTATACCTTAGTGTATTATACATATTATTGGATTTACACATTTTAAATCAAATTCAGATTTGGAAATTCAGCATTTTCACTTTCTCTGAAAAAAATTTAATTTAAGACATATAATTTATCTTAAAAGCAAAAAAATGAATCATTTCTCTAAAAGTTTCACCTTCAAAATTTTATACTTAGAAAATTTCATGCTAAAGTTTTAAGGGGACTTCCTTCTCTTCCAGTTATTAGAAATATTGAGGACTCTAATCTTTTTCAATATAAAAATTAAATATGTTCCTCTGATACTTTTAGCTTGTAAATTAGAATTTAGACAGAATTAGCATTACTAATGGTCAACAGGGTATTCAACTGCCATCAATTAGAGGCTTTTGGAACATCAAAAGGTCTTTAAACAATAATGACAAAAATGAATCTCAGGAGAAAAGAATAAACACAAGTACAGTATCATTTTTGTAAGGTTCAATAAACATGTGCTAAGAGCCTTGAATGAAAACAGAACCCATCAGTTCAGTAAACATAACACCAAGCTGAAGAGTTTTCAGCATGGACATCTGTCTGCTAGCTGTTGATGGACCTTAAACATATGTGCATATGTATGTAAGCAAATACACAGAGAGTCCACTTATATTTCCCTCATGAATCGTTCCAAAAGGAAACTTTAAGTTTTATCTTACTCATATGCACTACCATTTCTCTCCATAAATGTTTAATAGTTTGTCCTTGAAAAATGCCTTATGTCAATTTTATTTTAAGTGAAGAAATAGTTGTTCTTAAAGAGCATGTAAATTGAAGGCTATCTGAAGTAACACTAAATTCTACAAATATATGAAACCTATTAAATAAAGAATATTAAATGAGAATGAGAATTTTTCCTTAAAGAAAAATATAAAAATTCACTGTATGCACCTGTGTTTTAACTCATAGGATCCTCTCAGGATATAAAATCACCACTTAGAGAGCTGTATCCATTCTATTAGGGTTGTGTTCTCTGAACCCTCTATTAAGGAGAAGTGGGGTGAGGGACCTATATCAAATTATCTTTGATGCTCTGTCAAAATACATGCCTTCTTTATGACAGAATCTCAGATATGAGAAGGGGAAGGAGATAACTTATTTTTAGAAAGCTCTCCAATTTATTCTGATATATCTACTTCTGCCCATGTCACGCGCATTTAAAATCCACAGTGTTGAAATTTCTCAATTGTTAAAAGACAGTATGTGTTTAATTCAGTTTGATATAAGTGTATGGGTATTTATGAGGTCTGCGATCCTCCTTAAATTCTCAGCTCAAGGAAGCCTTCAGTGACTCTCCATACACCTGGCCTTTCCCCTGTCTGATCAGGTGCACTTCTCTGCTTAAAAAGCCCCTGGTGCACCTCTCCAAGAGAGCCGTTACCACATCTCTTAGCTTGTAAATGGTGTGTGTGTGTGTGTGTGTGTGTGTGTGTGTGTGTGTGTGTGTGTAAGATATTCTTTACATATTTAGGACCTAAAAGAATGTCTAGTATGAAGAAGATAGGCACATAGTGTTCGATAAATGCAGGATTCACAAATTCAATAAATGCTTGTTATGTGTCTCAGGCCCTGTTTTAAGTGCTGGAAAACACTGTCTTACACACACACACACACACACACACACAAGAATAAGTAAATGGATGAGGAGAGAGGGAAGGATGGAGAAAGAGAGGGTTAAACAAGACTGAACAAGAAATAGTCTCTCAAGGCATATACAGTCTAAGAGAGAAAACAAACTGTCCATTATTCCTTCAGTTAGCGGTCAGTCAACAAATTTTTATTGAGCTCCACTTTGTCAGGCACAACAAGACATACTCACAGCAGTTAACACTTGCCGAAGCTTCAGGTACCTACCTCAGTGATCCTGTAAATAGACAATGAACAAATGGGCATAATATTGGTGGGTCCGTTAGTGCTAGGGAGCAAAGTAGAGAAGCTAATGGTACAAGTGAGACAGGGCCTGCTTTCTACAAGACGCACAGGAAAGGTCTCTGTAATATTACCTCTAGGAGACCACGAGGGGATACCACATTTCAAATGCTTTGGCATCCTTTATTAAATCTGTTATGCGTGCAGAATTTGGTAACAGAAGTTCTTATGAAGAGAATTTATGATAACAGACACCCTCCACCATTCTCCACAAAGCCACACTGTAGTACCTATAAATTTTATTACAGAACCCAAGTTCAATCCATTTGACTGCCAAAACAATGCCTCAAATTCCACTATAAAGCCACCAAATCAAACAGAAGACATGTAAGATTAAACATTTCTCTTTAGTAATGACTTTTATACTCACCCCACCCTACCCCCATCTGCTTTCCAGCTGTTCATCCCCTCCCAATTCCCATGTTTAGAACCCATTAGTTAGTTTTTTTAAAGAAAACTAAATTCCCCTATTATTTAATATACAAGTAATTTTATACCTAAAAACATCCCATAGCCTCAACTACAATTTACTATATTCAAAAAGTTACATGTATTATAATTGTTTCTAATATATTTGTTTTAAAATAACTGCTGTCTTCTACCTTAAGTTTGTTTCCAGGATCCACATTTGCAATCAATACTCCTAGTACTAATATATACTTGCCAAACTCTCTGGTCCTTGTCATAGGCTCCACCCATTCATATTTCCAATTCTCCCTGTCAGATAATCAATCTCTCATATGATGTCAATTTTTAGGATTGTAAAGGAATGGAAGGAAAGACAATGAAACGTTGACCTTTTGTTTATTACTCACTTTATTCTTACTCTCTCCAGCTGTGCAATTTCCTCATCATGCTAAGCTTTCCATAGCTTCATCTATCACCTTTATACTAAGGTTCCCAAATTCATGAACTCTAGCCCTATCCTTCTTGCCATATTGTCCACTCCCTGACAGATTTTGACACCGGAAACACCACAGGTTCAGAATGAATCTTACCACTGTGAGTCACTGCAGTGAGTTCTTCTGACTTCCCTATCTCCATTTCACCAAGCTTCCAGTCACTCAAGTTTAAGACTCTGGAGTAACTTTTTACTTTTCCCTCTCCCCCCACTTGCCAGGTCCTGAGAATTTTTCATTCTGCAATGTGCACTCAATCTTCCCGACCTCTTCATTCCCACTTGTTAAGCTTATGGCTCAGATGTGAGTTTTTGCTATACGAAGCCTAACTGGTTTCCTGATTCTACCACCCATGCCCCCATATTTTTTGTTACCAATCTTCACCACAGTAAGTATCCTAAAACAACAGAACCAAATACATTATATCCTTTCCCTGATCCTACAGATATATACTAAAAGTCTTCAGTTGGGTTCAAGGCCTTCCATGCTAAATATCAAGTATACACTTCCAGTCCTGAGCAATGACACTGTAATTTGTCAAATTGCCCACTGTTCCCAGCACATGTTGATCTCTCCCTCCTTATTGACTTTGCCATGATGTCCTCTCAAGCCGAAAATGTCTTTCCTTACTCAGCTCTTTGTTCACTTGGCAAAATTTTAATAATTTATAAAATGATGTGAATTATTATTTTCTTCAATATTTTTTTTCCTCCATGTTTCAATTTCTCCACCATGGGATTATATTGCTGTTTCTATAGATTCAAAAACATTTTTTTTTTTTAAATTCTATACGTCAGTTTGGGCTTATCTCAACTCTCAAAATGTCACTTCCTCTTCCATTAGAAACATTGTCTTCTCCCTCCTTAGACATTTTTAAAAATTACATACTTCTTAAATACAGTGTTTTGCTTTGTGTCATAGTTATTATTGTTATCTACTTCCCCTACACCCAAATTAAAATCCCTACACCAAAATTAAAATTATCCATTGGGATAGGATATGTGTCTTAATTTATTTATGTATGCACTTTTTAGTTTGCACATTCATTCACTCACTCATTTAGTTTTGTACACAACATCAACCCATAAAGGATTTAACATTACTTACAGAGTTACTTAAAGTATAACAATTAAAATAATATTAAAATGTATAATGAAATAGCATTAAAATGGGAAAAAAAGTGTAAGGGTAGTAGAAGTCAGGAGTGGAAGAAGTAAAGAAAATACATGATATTAAATAGCACACTATTTCCTAGTTGCTGCCATAAATAAATGATTTGGGACCTCTCCCATGATTGAGCACAATGCCCTATATCTAGAAAGAGATTAATGAATGTTTACTAATTGTTAACTGAATAATTCATGGCATGTTTTTTGAGAAACAAGTCAAAATTCTTCAGGATTATTTTTTATTTTTAGCAAATCAACTATATTATTCCTGAATATTAATATTAATGGCATCATTAAAATGGCATCATTAAACATAATATTCTAGTACAAAATTTAAGAAAATAAAGAAAATAGAATGGACAGGCACAAAAGTAACCTTATACATATAAGAATGTACATATTTATGTAGCTAAGGTACACGTTTTAATTGCTCACTCAGAAAACATTCATTTGGTGTCTACTCTGGAAGGTACCTACTACCTGGTTCTTTAGAAACACAAGGAAGAGAGTCTTTCTTCAAAAAAAAAAAGAAAAGAGTGAAAGAAAGAAAAAGAAAAGAATCATTCAAGAAAAAAAACAAAGAAAAAATTAAGTAAAGTGTTATTTCCTTAGTTAAAGATTCCAGAAGCCCTCATCTACATTTCTCAGTTTACCAAGCACTTAATTCTTTCACTATCTCTTCTGTCTGTGACATCAGGCTCTCCTTTTTTACTGAATCTTCTATTAGTACAAAGCAATTTCTTTTTTAAAAAATTTTTTATTAAAAAATTAAATATTTTTTAAAGATTTATTTATTTATTTTAAAGAGAAAGGGAAAGTGCATGAGTGGGGGGGGCGCAGAGGGAAAGAATCTCAAGCAGACTCCCTCCTGAGTGTGGGGTCCTGCACGGGGCTTGATCTCAAGACATATGAGATCACGAGCTGGGCCAAAACCAAGAGTCCAATGCTCAACCAACTGAGCCACATAGGTGCCCCAGAAATTAAATAATTTTTTAACTATTTGTACCAGTAGCCTCTACGATTAGCATGAAGAATCAAGCACTGATTATACCATGATATTTCAAGAAACATTAAAAAACAGTGCTATAAAAGAAGTTCAAAATTAAAGACCAAATGTATTTCTTAGAGGTAACCTTGAAGGATAAATATTAATATCTGCCAAACATTTTACATTAAGCATCAGTCTAATTACCTTCTTTTTTGCTCAGGAAGAATATGGAAAATTTCCTCGGAACTTGCAAAATTTAGATCCTAATTTAGATCCACATGTACCTGTAACTGCTCACAATGTAACTTTCCCAGGAATAGCGTCGAATATGGAAGGAGACTTCTGAGTAAGCTACGGTTAAGTCTGAACAAGAGCCTGAAATTTTCCTGTTATAACCTTATATCTTCCTTATGAGTCAATTGATTTTTCTTATCTTTAAAATTAGATAACATCTTCCTCATTGACATATTGGGATGATTATTATAAATGAGATAATATATATGTAAAGCAGTGGGCACTTGGAAGTGCTCAACAAATATTGCTTCATATGATCCTAGAGAAAAGTAAAAAGATTAAATCTTATCAAATGTTTGCTAATGTTTCACAAATACCTCATATATGGTAAGCAGGGCTTATGTCTGCCCTCTAGAGTTGATAATACTATAGTTATTACTATAAATTCGGTACTGAGAGAGGTAAATAACTTGCACAGCTAGCACATTGGGGATTCCAAGGGTTTGAACGTGGATCTTAAAAGTTTTCAAAGCCATTTTTTTTCTCTTTTTGCTTGGCCCATAAAGGAAAGTTTTCTGTAATGTTTGGAGCTGTCTGAACTACTCTTCCTGCAAGAGCTCACACTGATTTGAGCCATGTGGTGAAACCCAAGAAATGGGACAGAAGACTGCTTGAAAGATAGTACAAGTAAACCAACAGGGCAGTTATCAAGTAAAGTGATTCACTAAGAGCCCCATAGTTTAAATGTGTCTGCACAGTCCACCTTTCCTACTCCAGGACTAGGTTAGCAACCCCCCCAACAAGCAGAAGACTTTGGAGAAGCCCGACCAAATAAGACATATTTCCAAAAGACAGGGGAAGAAGGGAAAACTATTGAATTTATCATTATTGCTTCTAATAGGTTGTTTACTCTTCTCTGTTTTTGATTCCAACAGATTAGAGTAATAGTGGTGAAAGATGATAAAAGCTGTGGATAGACTGCGAAATAAACTATTTCAGTAATTCCCTCTAAACCAATCTCCAAACCCAATCTTACCTTAATTGAGCATCAGAGGATAGAACCAAGGTTGTACCAATTGCGGACTGTTAAAAATGGAGCTCACGGAAACACCCACCTACAGCACCTGGAAACAAGGTTGCATAATCAACTCTGGAATGTTTCGCCTTATTCCCTACCCATAGCTTAAGAACTATAGTTGCATAAGTGCCTGGCTGACCCTCTGCTCCCCAAAAGTGTTCATCCAATAGTCATGGTGGCCAAAACTAATTGATTTGACTAGGAGAACAAAATTTGAAAACATGAAAATCTCTTTTTCTAAAGCTGATATTATTTTTCAAAATCATTATGCCACATTACAGAAAATACCTGTTCTAAACATTAAATGCAACTATCTGTTCTTAAGAATTAAAATTTAGGTCATGAATATCTTAAAACATTTTGAAAGTAGTTTATTTAATTTTGCCCTTCAAAAAACTTTTTCTCCAATCAATATTTGGCTAGCTTTCAGAATCTGGCAATCATGTATTATTTGGTAACGATGATGACTGTCCAACTCACTTTCCCACTGCTTTGAAACCAAATCTGGAGAAAATTTCCATTCAAAACCTTTTTCTCCTTAAAACATCTGGCTACTTCATTTTTACCTCCCTTCTCTATAAGGTTCGAAATTGGTATAACCTATGATTATTTGGTAACCATATTCATGGATTAAACCAACACATTTTTTAAAATATGAGATATCTAGTGGGAGAGTAGAGTAAAACAGTTGAAAAATACACTGAATCAGAGAATCTAGGACATGTGGTCAACGTGTACAGTGATTTCTGACAATTCTTTGTTTTTCTCTGACTTCATTACTGTTTGCTGTTTGAATAAAGTACTCAAAAGATAATAATAGGTTTCCTTTACACATGTTTCCTAGTAGCTGAGATGTTCATAAGCTATGTCTGATAGATGACAAAAGCCCTGCCTTATGGTGACAGAACAGAGAATATAAGATACGGGACTTTAAAGCAATGAAAGCTGGGACATTTTCATGAGAGAAAGTGTTCATAAGAGCATAGAAATTGTAGGATAGATAAGAAAATAATTCTAAAACTTCTCCTTTAGACATCTAGGTATCCCCCAATGTCCTAGGTGTCTAGGAAAGAACTCAACGGGGAAACTAGCTGTCTAGCATAGAAGGCAGCACAGTGCAGGGACACATAGGAGAACCCAGGGCGACAAGGAAAAGGAACATTGTGAAAATGTAACGCCAAGCTTGGGCCTCAGACAATATTCAGGTTGAGCAAATAATTCAATGATGGAAGAAGCAAGATGTGTTAGCAGAGACCTCTTAGATGTCAACATAGAAAGACACACACACACACATACACACACCAGGTACCGGGGAGTTGTGAGAGAGGTTGGGAAGCACAGTTATATCAGATGAGGTGGTGGCATGGTGGAATATGCCTGTATCTTAAATAGAGTGTTGCTATTTTTAAAGACTATTTTTTAGAGCAGTTTTAGGTTCACAGCAAAATTGAGAGGAAGATACAGAGATTTCCTGCCCGCATACATTCATAGCCTTCCCCATTATCAACATCTCCCTCCAGAGCGGTACGTTTGTTAGTATTAATGAACCTAAACTGATACGTCATAATCACCCATAGTCCGTAGTTTACCTTAGGATTCACTCTCGGAGTTGCACATTCTATGGGTTTGGAAATTTGCTATTATTTTCTTAGTCATAACCACATTTTCTTCTAATGATAGAGTCCTTGTAAATGGGAATAGTCAGTTTTTTTTTCTCTGAGTAAATATGCCAGTTATCTTTATAGGTCTTTGAGACAATAAAACAGTGTGAGAAGAAAAACAAAACATAAAGCATGTTAGAGCAGAATTTCTAAGGGTATCCCAGGAGAAAGGTTACATCAATTAGATCATTATAGAGGTAGCACGTAGGATTTATCCATTCACCTAGACTGTCATTTATGCACTATGTGCTGAGCTTCTTCTACACAAGTGTCCCGGAACCAGGGACAGATGATACGCCCTGCATGAACACACCATGATGCTTACAGATAGACAAATAAAGAGGTAATTCCATTGAGGTGGATGGGAATAGAAGATGCTACAATGACACACAATTGCCAAGAGACTGGCAGTTGTTCCAGATCAGAGAGGGGGCCACAAAGAAGGATGACAGAAGACTCTTCATAGATGTCACGTCCCCCGAGGTAAGACTTGAAGTAACTGGCGATAACAATGAAAGACAGTCATCTGAGTTCGCTTTCAAACGAGCTGATGGTTATCTTACTTGCCAAAGGCATCATTAATACAATTATGATTGTATTTGCCAAACACGATAGTGATAGATGGTAAAGCAACAATGAAGGGGAGAAGGAATCATACAACTGAGAAATCAACTAGACCTGACCCTCTGACACTCCCTTACATAATTTTTAGCCCAACAGACATGGCATCGACCTCTGAGCACAGTGCTGACTCATGGAACTTTTAATCTAATTCAAGTACTGCAGTGATAGCTCCTCAAAATACTTGTACCCTGAGACTGGAGGTTGACATTCTTTGCTTTCATGGACTTGTGAATGGAGATATTCTTAATTTAAGGCACTCTGTAACCCTATATAATTGTTTTTCTAGAAGAAGGTAAACAGAACTCAGAGAAAACCAGTGTGGCAAGGCTTCTCTTTCTTTCATCCGTCTGTTCAGTCACTGATTAATGGCTCTACCCTTAGAAATTTTCAGACTTTTTAGGAAAAGAGCAAATGACATAAATCCAGAATATGTTAGTAGGTAGAAGATTTATGCTTTACTTCCTTTACTTTGGCTTATTTGAATGAAACATCAAGATGCTGTAAAATCTAAGAAAATGAAAATTTTGGTTTAAAATAAGTGTCCCTTCTTTCCCCATTCTCCATTTTTGTTTTCTTCCAGCCACTCTCCCATAACCACATTCATATATATTTTATGTGTCTCTTTACTTGAAATCAATCTATCTACACACACACACACACACACACACACACACACACACACACACACTTTGTAATCTTTTTTCCTTCAACATGTTTCAAACGATTGGGTACTGGTATTGAACAAATAAGACATGGTCCTTGTTTCCCCAGAAGTTCTAATATAAACAAGACAATAGGAACACAAATAAACATACAGGCATTTGGACAGCTGTGCAAACACTAATGAATAATGTATATTCATTTTTAAAATGTTAGTAAATATGGGTTACATGGGGAGAAATGAAAAGTGAACTGAAAAACCTTTTGACCAGTAGAGCTAAAAAAGGCCTTTAAAACCATCCCAGTTGGCAGGCTCATTGTATAAAGAGGAAAACTGCAAGCAGAGTTTCAAGAGGTGGATGTAGGGGGAAAAAATCATAACATCACCTCCCATTGGTGGAGTAAGACTCTTTGCAGGTCAGATTTCTACATGCTTTGAGAAGAGATTGAGCTCTCTGTCCAAATGATTAGATAAATTATCAATCTGAAAACAACAAAGATTTTTCAAATGATAACAATTTTCTCTTGCAAAGTGATGAAACCAAAAAGCCTGCATTCCTGCCTGGGTTCCAGATCCTTCTCTTGTACCCTTAAGCAATTCTTCTTCTCAGAGTCAGATGCCTTATGTAAATCCTATATTGCCATCTCAAACAAGTCTCCCTGCTTTTGACCAAAGACAGCCTTCGGGATGGATTTCAAGGTTTCCTTATGGTTGGACTAATTCCGTTAGGTTTCAAAACAGATATTCCTGATTTCTGGGCTAAGGGATAAAGCTAAGCAGCACCTTTGCCCTCGCGCGCTAGCTTTTCCTTCTTTTTTGAATGGTTATAAACCATCGAAGTGGAAGACCACGAAAGTCAATTTTAACAAGGCCAACTCAATGCAAGTGGGTGCAGAGGATCCCTAAATATCCTATTTTGTTCTAAATATTATGTGTAGCCAAACAAGTTGTAATATAAAATTACTACTGTGGTTATTTTTTTCTGATCTAAAGGAAAATTGCATTATTAAAATACAAATCCTAATTTCCAAATAGTGTAATAAGAAAAATTTGAAAATCACATGTAACGTGAAAACGTTGAAACAGCTTTGGCTTTATTTTGGCAACTCTGAGTGCCACGAATTTATTCCCAAAGGTAGTCATCAGCACTGATATTGACAATGCCTTCCCTAAAATAGCCAGTGTGGAGTCCTGCATACACAGTGTACTCAACAAAGCTTGCTCATCAATTCACTGACTCACTAATAATCTGTCATTGTTTTGTGTCATCAATTTAAAACATCTTTATCTGAAAATAATTTATGGAATACCATGGTCCTTGAAAATGACCATACTGCTTTCAGGTTTCATCATTCTGTTTTCTCTTTTCTTATAAACATTCAAATGACAAGGAAGGCTACCAGAATATTGTCACAGCTACCATGCAGTCTCTTATAATCCTTGTCACACGAGATGTTTCTTCTTCACCTCTATTCCTCATTCTTGTTTTGGCATAAAAAGAAAACCCTATAATTTGAATGTTTAATCTAGAGAAGATTTCATTCCTTGTTGAAAAGTCTTGGTTGACCAATTCCTCCAGTAATAATATCATCTAATTTAAGTAACTAAATCATTAACATTATGTACTAAAGGCTCTGGCACCGGAGTGACAACCCCTTCCCAATAAATTTAAGAATAATATGTAATTATTTTTATTTATTTCCATGAAAAATATAAAACTTTCAACCTACTTGCTTCTTATATTTAAGACACTAAATGTTTGTATTCATGTCAGCTATAATGGTCGGTTTACTACAAGAAGTTTGAAGTAACCTACTGTAACATAGCATAAATATGACAACACAGATGAAATGGAAAAGAAAACTTGGATATAGAAGCAAAGGAAATGAAGATTCCTAGTCACCTAAAGTAAGCAGATTAGTGATTTCCTGACATTTAAGGCAAATTCCTACATGTACATCAAGACCCAGATCAGATGGCACCCTCTCTAGGGTCTCTAAGTAACAGTTCTTTCCTCCTCCAGAACTCTAGTAGTCTTTTAAACTTATGCTTCTTTTGCAAAACTTTTACATAAATCTCCCTTTGTTCAAAAGGTCAACTCATAACCCCTCAAAATTAGGAACCACTGCCTTTCTTTGGTTCCTGTTCTTAAATCAATATTTAGCACCCTTCAGCCACCTGGGTTTCCTCTTTTCTGGAAACTTTTGCAGCACTCTCATTATCCTTTGAATTCTGAAATATCATGTACAGTTTGACTGAGTCTGAAGACTTGCACTACCTTTCTTTGATTAGGACAAATTTCTTTCCTAATACTACATCATTTCTACATCTCAATTTTCCCCACTCTCTTTTTAAAACTCCTGGAAAGTCGGGGCACCTGGGTGGCACAACGGTTAAGCGTCTGCCTTCGGCTCAGGGCGTGATCCCAGAGTCCTGGGATTGAGCCCCACATCAGGCTCCTCCGCTGGGAGCCTGCTTCTTCCTCTCCCACTCCCCCTGCTTCTGTTCCCTCTCTCGCTGGCTATCTCTTTCTGTGTCAAATAAATAAATAAAATCTTTAAAAAAACAAAACAAAACAACTCCTGGAAAGAGAGCATAGCTCCTGAATTGATTTGCAATGACTCATCACTATTGTACTCATATTTTTCATTTTTTTTGTTCTATGTTTTATGAGTTTATCAACTTTATCTTCCAAAATAGATCATTAATTTAGTGTTTGATTTCTTTTATAAATTTTCAGAAAATATGTTTTTAGTTCCAAAAATTTTTGCTTGTTTTTAATAATAGCCTGGTTTCTTGTCTTTGTTTTTAAATGTATTTAGTACCCCAATAAATCTTTCTGAGAATGTGCTCAGAATATTTTTCTAGTTCTATGTTCTTTGAACTATTTCTTTTTTCTCTGCAGTCATTTATTCTGTCTCTTTAGCTTGTTGCTCTGCATTTAGGTTGTTGGTTTTCTTAAACTCTGATGATCTTTAGTTGGTGATTCATATTTATGAATAAAGGACTTAATTGATGAATTAGGGTAGCTGTCACACCCACTCTGTGTAGGTCTGGATCTATTTCCCCAAAAGGCCTTTCCCTGGAATGAGCAGGCTGCTTTCCTGTCTGTGTAAATAGGTGAGGACATGTCAACTGGTGAGCATCACTTTAGAATGTGTGGCCAGCGGGTAAGCAGGCAGTCTGCCCAAATGCCAAAATAACAAGAATATTACTCTGAGAATGGAGTAGTTCAGCATGTTTTTCTCCTAGTCTGAGAGGTGTTTCCTTTTACATTCCCTCGGTGAGGTTGTAGAGCTTTGATGTACCTGGAAGTGAGCCCTGCTTCCGTCTCAAGTAACAAGTGTCACACTGGATTGCTAGCCCATCCTGTGCGGTCTATTCAGTTTCTTTAGGAAGAAGTTCTCTCACTTAGACCCAGGAAGAAATGCTGCTGCTGTTAGTCAATGTGTAGGGAGGTAGTAAAGGGCCACTTTGGCCTGTTAGCCTAAAGACAGATTATCATATGGTTTCACTCATTTATGGAATATAAGAAATAGGAAGATTGGTAAGAGAAGAAAGGGAAGAATGAAGGGGGGGTAAACAGAAGGGGGAATGAACCATGAGAGACTATGGACTCTGGGAAACAAACTGAGGGCTTCAGAGGAGAGGGGGGTAGGGGAATGGGACAGGCTGGTGATGGGTATTAAGGAGGGCACGTATTGCATGGTGCACTGGGTGTTATACGCAAGTAATGAATCATGGAACATTACATCAAAAACTAGGGATGTACTGTACGGTGACTAACATAATAAAGAATTATTATAAAAAAATAAATACAGATTTTTAAATAATTATCCTGATTCTTGTTTCACACCTCTCCCCAAGTCCCATACCTACACACTGAACTTGGAGATATTCCCAACATATCCAAGACATCTCCTTTGGCTGTGTTGGATTCCCTGTGCTTTCTCCTAGTCTGGATTATTTGTCTATAAGATCCTATTTTCCAGAAATCACTCCCAATTTCAATTGTGAAGGTAGTATCACTTCCTATTTGCAATGCAGCTGTGGATCTCTTTTCCAACTTTGTTGTTTCAATGGAATAGGGAAGAGAAAAATGGTAAACCCTCTCTACCTATGTTCACCATCTTTGAACTAGAGGTTCTGTGAGTTTGGATTCCCAACTGGAATTTAGACTTAGGTCTTCATTTGGACTGTTGACTTCCAAAGGTAAGCATTTATGATCTACTGTACTTTTAAGTGTTTACTTGACTGATTTGCCATTCTTTTAGAATGCTTCATATGTCTAATTATTAATCTTTACAGAGGTTCTAGTCTTATTTAGAAGATTACAATAGCCAGACTTGTAGAAATTATCTTTTTGCCTGCAATAACCTTTAAAATCATGAAGGTCAGTTAAATTCAGGCTCAGGCCTGAATCTGATACCTGAGTCACAAGTATCAATACAGCTATAAATATTAAAGAGATAAAAATGCCCTTGATAAATATATTTTAACAACATCAAAAAGTAGACTTCTTATATTTAAAAAAAAAAATCTTCCCATTAGTCTTAAAAAGTGTATCTAAAATCCAAGTAAAATCTAAATAATTGAGATCATATGTGTAATATACGATTATCATAATAGAATACATCATATAATTCTGTGTTACATACAATTACATTATGTGTGTGCGTATTCTGTTTATATACCAATTTTCCTAAAGCAAAACAAGTTCTTGATTTTGTTCTCAATTCCTTCATTACTATTGATAAAAATTATCTTTTTAAGAATTCTATCTACCTCTCTTCCTTTAAAATCATTGGCCATATGTTCATTTAATCTCATAATTAGATGCAGTCTTCTATTACTCTGTCGTCCGTGAAAATGAGAGGCACTGACCTTCTCAGATTGCTCTGAAATCACAAGAAGTACACTTTGAAAAAACAGTAGCTCTAGTTTCGCTCTCTCATCAGTTATTTAGTTTCAATATTTTTAGTAATTCCAAAGACAAATTACAATTTCTATTTCCTTCGTGTTTCTCCGTCTTGAGTCACAATTGAATATGGGTGTTTTCTTTGTTTCCTAGTAAAATTTACTACATTAGGGTTTTTTTTTTAATAGGATAAAATACTGTATTATTCAAATTTCCCCAGATTTTTCTTTCTCTCTGTTTCTAACATCCATTAAATCTCCTTTCACACATCGCAAAAATACTTTAAATCCTAAGTACTAGTTCACTGTGATTCCCTACAATCAATTAGTAAAAAAATTCACTGCTTCATTAATCATTGTAAATTTTTCTCATGAAAAAGGTAATATATACTATATCAGATAATATAAAAACTTATTTCACAAGTAATCCACTTCACTGAATAAATTAAGTCAAAATGCAAGGGAATGCAATGAATAATACTACATACGAAAGCATTTGCACGGGAATGTGGATGTTAGTGGTTAGGTGGGTTAATGTGGACTGAAATACACTTAGCATCAACACTGAAGTGCGGGCACTTTTTCCTTAACAGTTTTCGGTGCTGTATATTTGGGAACTTGATTTTATTTTTTTCATCTAGAATAATCAAACTAAACACGGTTAGTTTACATTAATCAAATCCATAGGGTTGCGAAGAAATACACTGCATGCCAACATATTATTGACTCTGAAATTACATCATTGCTGAGGAGACTGAAGTTCTCCTATCAAGTGGTTAGCGTATTCTCTTCCCAAAGGGAAAGTAGAAAGTCAAAAGTCTGCTACATGAATACAGATTCAAAGTAAAGGAGAACTGTGATATAGATAGTACCTTGAAAGAATATAATAGGTACTGAACAAATGGTTGCTGGTATAATAAATTCAGTAAAACATTAATCAGTGATGCTATCATATTACAATAGCTTGATGCATTCATGTCAATTATAGGACTGTTCCCCTCCTAAGGGACTTAGATCTAATATTGTATAATATAATTTATTTATTTACATGATTTCTTCTCCTATTAATCAGTGGGATCCCTGAAAGCAGGGACTATGTCTTATTTACTTCTATGTCACTAGTGGCTAGCAGAGTGCCTGGCATTATTAGATGCTCAGTAATTTTTCTAATTGAATTGAAATGAAATAGTTATGTTAGCTAGACAAAACGGCCTCTTCCATTTAAAAAGTTTAGAAAAACTCTTAGCTCCAATGGACAAGGGCTTTTTAATAGGGCATTTACTGGGGAAAACAGCCTAGATATGCTAACCTCACAAAGCTCCGCATTCTCAGAAAATGACACCTGTTAGAACACAAGCCAACATCTGAGTCTTATGCAGGCATATTACTACTGGGTGAATCTGGTCAAGGTCTTTATAGTTGTGCACGTTGTATTTTTCTCCTCCTTAAAAATTCTCACTTAGTTCCTTACCTGTCTTTGCCTTGCAAGAAATGCAAATATGACATTAGTATTGCATCTCTAAAGACCATAATCCAGCCACTGGAAACAGTTGCTATCAATCTCAACTCTACTCCCTCCCCAGAATTTCTGTGTAACCCAGGGTCCTACACTAATTGTATGTGCTCAGCTAGCACCACTGACTCTCAGTCTCCATTTTAAAAAGTGGCTTAACGAGCTCTCCAGCAGCTCTCTGCTACCCTGGTTTATTGCATCTTCATAGGCCTTGGCAGTAATATTAATGGTAAAAATAACTAACATTTACTGAGCACTTGTACCTCTACTACAACATGTACAGAAATTTACTCTTTCCTGCCTGTTTATATGCTTATCTCTCCAATAAAACTATAAATCATTTATTAAATCAATGAATAAATTGATGAAATAATAAACAAATCAATGAATTAAGCAAATTGTATGGTCTTTACTGCACCACTCACTTGCACAATACTGGCTTCTATCTCCTATTTCTCCAGCACTGGGGAAACCAAGTTCTCGCCTTGTCTTTTTCTAGCTTTCATGGTGACTACCTCCTTTCTGTTCTGACACAGTTAGCACATTGATAGACTTTCTTATAGTAGGCATCCCAGTGACAGTGGGAAAGCACCTGTTCTCACTGGCAACTTCTGTAACTATATTTTAGGGATTGCTTCTGATTTTGATATTAACATCACAGTGAATTTTTGCCTTTGGGACAACTAAAACAAGCTGAATAAGTTATTGAATTACCCATTGTTGTTTTTAATCCACTAGAGAACTGAGGAGACAAAGAACCTTAGTTGAACTAAATTCCAAAAAGTGACAAGCCCTTCTCAGGAGAGAAGAGACACATGCCTGTTCTCATTTCTGGTGGAATGCAAGGAGGAGAAATAAGGAGGAAGAAACCAGCCAAAACTTTAATGAACTTCTAAAGACCATGGGCAGATATAATTCCAAGAAGACCCAGCCAGAGAGCAAATCTGCACTCACCAAAGGCTCTTTCTCATAGTTCTCCATATGGAATACACTACAGGCTAACAGCAAAGCTGAGAGAGATCCTCCTGAGGTGTGGGGGCCATCCTGAAACTAAGGCAGGCACCTTCAGAGAAGGCTGGAGGTAAGAAGAGCTGAGAGAAATCCCTCAGAGGCATTCCACTCTTGACAGCTTACAGATACCCTCGCAAAGCTAAAGGCTGAGTGGGCGGCAGAGAGAGATTATCTATAATGCAAAAAGAGCAGGCAGCTGAACTGTAAACTGGAGACAAAATCCCCATGGTTCAGAAAGCTGGTGACTTTGCTATAAAACACAAAGATATCTCTGAAGTCATGCCAGTATGCAGACGTTAGAATTATCAGGGAGAGATTATGAAATAATTACAATAAAAAACCTAAAGGATCTAGTGGAAAAGATGGACCACATGTGCGAAGAGATAAGGAATTTTAGAGGAGAAATGGAAATGCTGAAAAAACAAGTGAATGATAAAAATGTAAAATGTTATCAGAAATGAAGAATTCATTAGAGAAACTTAACAACTGGATCACAAAAGATCAGCTCACTCAAAGCAAGGACAACAGAAAATACCCAGATTGGAACATCAAAGAAAAAAAAAGGCAGAACTGTTAATATTTGTAGGTCAATAGCAAGCAGTCAATATTCAAGCAAAAGTAGTTCCAGGAGGAGAGAAAAGAAAGAAGATGGAAGAAATATTTGATAAAACATTGGATGACAGTTTTCCAAAATTTAAGAAAATCATCCCAGTACAAATATCAGGAGCTCAAAAAAACCAAAGCAGAACAAATACAAACAAAAATCAGGTACATTATAAACAAAATGCTGAAAATCAAAGATAAAAAACAGATCTTGAAAGCAGCCTGAGAAAAAAAGATACATTACATACAAGAATGACAATATAGTTGGTCTGACTTCTCACCAGAAAACAGAGGCTGGAGAAAAAGGGGTTGTGCGCATTTAAAGTGCTGAAAGAAACCCTAGAATTTTATATTCACCAAAATGCATCTTTTTCTTTAAGATTTATTTATTTATTTATTTGAGAGAGAGAGAGAGAGAGTGTGTGTGTGTGTGAGGAGGGGCAGAGAGAGGGGGAGAGGGAGAAAACAGACTGCACTAAATGCAGAGTGGGCTCGACCTCAGAACCCTAAAATCATGACCTGAGCCCAAATCAAGTGTCCTATGCTTAACCTACTGAGACACCCAGGTGCCCCTCAGCAAAATATATCTTAAATACTAAAAGAGGAATATATCTTCCAACTGATAAAAATCTAATATTATTTGTTTCTAGCAGACCTATCCTATAAGAAATACTAAAAAAAAAAAAAAAAAGAAAAAAAAAGGAAATAATAGATTAATAGATGAAACCCTGGATCCACAGGAAGGACTGATGAGCATCAGAAACATGAACTACTTGGGTAAAATATAAATTAGCTTTCTTGAACTATCTATATATCTCCGTTTATTTTTAAAAAGTCTCACTTTTTAAAACAAAAATAATATATTTGTTTATGACATGTAAAGTAAAATACATTTATTTATATATTTGTTTATATATATAAATACATTTATTTATATATTTGTTTATAACATGTAAAGTAAAATACAATGCAATTAGAGCACAAAAACTGGGGTTATACTATTGTAAGAATCATGAAAAAGTAGACAATTATTTGAAGGTAGACTGTGACAAATTAGAGATATATATGATCCTACGTTATGGAGTAACCACTAAGTGAGTGCACACACACATACACACATGAAGAATTAGACATAAAAAGCTAAGAAAGGAGTAAAATTAGACATGAGAAATACTTGAAAAGAAGAACAAATTAAAAAATTGGATAAATAGAAAACAAATAACTTATATATTTAAGTCTTATGATACCAATTGTCAGACTGAATAAAAAAGCAAGACCCAACAGATGCTATTCAAGAAACACATAATAAATATGAAGGCACAGTAAAGAGCTGAAAGTAAAGGTATAGAAAAACATATACATGCAAACACTAAACATAACAAATCTGGTATGGCTTTATTATTATCAGGCAAATAAGACTTTAAGCAAACAGAGTGTAAACAAAGATAAAGAGGTATTTTCCAAAAAGAGAATCAACCATTCAAGAAGACATAATCTCAAAGGCCCATGAGCTTAATAGAATATTTGAACAATACTAACCACCAATTTGAACTAATTGACACATATAGAAATTTACACTCAGTGCACATTATTTTCAAGAGCACATGGAACACTGATAATAGTCATATGCTGGGCTATAAAATAAATCTCAAATATAAAATGGTTGAAATTATATAAAGTATATTCTTCAGTCACAAAAGCATTAAGTTGAAAATAAAAAATATAAGCTATCTTGATTTGGACAAATCTTCAAAATAATTTTAAATTAAGCTGTAAAAATCAAAGAAACCCAAGAAAATTAGAAAACACTTTGAACTAAAAGAACAAAACTTTAAGCTAAAAGAATGAAAACACAAGATATCAAAATGTGTGAAATTCAGTTAGAGTAGTGCTTAGAGGGCAACTGATGGTTTATCAAATAGTCATTAAATAAAATAAAAATGTGTGGAGTCAATGGGTAAGTTTTCATTAGGAATTCAGGAGAAGGAGAGCAAATTAAAGGAAATAAGTAAAGAAGTAAAAGAAAGGAAATAAAAAAATAAGAAATCAGTGAAATAGGAAACATACAAGTGACAAAGTTAACAAAACCAAAGGTTACTTTATTTTTGATAATATTCGTAAAATTGTCTAATCTCTGGAATGATCAAAAAAATAGTATGGACAACACAAACTGTTGATCTCAGGAAAGCAAGAAGGATTATCACTACAGATTCTAGTAAATACACTTAACATCTTAGATAAAATATACAAATTCCTTTAAAGGCACAAATTATCAGACCAAATAGGAAAGGAAACAATTTAAAACCCAAAGAAAATTATATCTGCTAAGAAATTAAAAATGTAATTAAAAACTTTTCCACAATGAACACTTTAGGCCCGTAAGTCTTCACTGATAGATTTAATCAGACATTTTAAAAAAGAAATAACACAAATCCTATCTAAACTCTCACCAAAAAAAAGAAGAAGAAGAGATACTTCCTAACTCATTTTAGAACATTAGCAATACCCTGATATCAAAAGTCACCAGAAGAAAAACTATAGACTAATATTCCTCATAAACAGATGCAAAATTCTTAACAAAATATTAGCGCTTCAAATTCAGCAACAAATACAAAGAACAATACTTCATGATCGAGCAAGGTATATCCCAAGAATGCAAGATTGGCCCACTATTCAAAATTCAATCAGTATAAATTACTACTTTATACAGAATAAAGGAGAAATTATCTTAATAGATAATAGATAAATACTAGAATTATCTATATAGGTGCAGAGAAATTATATGACAAAATTTAACACTCTTCTATGATAAAAACTTTTAATAAACTAGGAAGAGAAAGGGCCTTCTTCAATTTGATATAGGTTATCTAAGAAAAGCCTACAGCTAACATCATATTCAATGGTGAAGTATTAAATCCTCTTCCTCTAAAACTGGGACAGGGCAAAGATTCTGCACTCTTGTTCATGTGTGAGACAAAGAAATAAAAGATGAAACTATGAGATGGGAAGAAGTTAAACTCCCATTATTCACTGTTGACATGATTACACGTGTAGAAAAATCTGTGTAACTACTAAAAAACTACTAAGTGAATGGTACTTTTATATGCTAACAACAATCAGAAAATGAAATTTTTTAAAATGAAATTTATTATAGTATCAAAGCCTTCAAATATCCGAGAATAAATCTAATGAAATATGTGCGATACTTCTACATTAAACACTATAAAATAACACTGAAATTAAAGGATACATAAATAAAGAGATAATTGGTCAATGGAACAGAATAACAACTATAAAACCAGATCCACATATATATGGTCAATTAATTTTCAACCGAAGTATCAACTAAACTCAGTGGGAAAAGACATACCTCTTTTTCCAGATTTACTGAGCTATAATTGACAAAACCGTAAGATATTCAAAGTATACAATGTGATGATTTTATATACATATACATGGTGGAGGGATTCCCTTCACTGAGTTAATTAACACATCCATCACCCCTCATATTTACTTTTTTTAAGTTCTGCTCTCTAAGCAAATTTCAATTACACGATAGTGTTAACTATTATAGTCACCATGTCATATATTTGATTCTCAAACTTTATGTATCTTATAACTGAAAGATTTGTACCCTTTTACCAACATCTCTCTATTCCCTCACACCCCAGTCCCTGGAAACCACTTTTCTACTTTCTATTTTTATGAGTTCAACTTTTAAATTTTTTTTAGGCTTCACATAGTGAAACCATGCAATAAATTTCTTCCTAACAAATGGTGCTAGAACAACTGGATTACCCACAGAAAAAGAAAATGAACCTCCACCCCTATGTCATTCCAAGCACAAACATTCAAAAAGGATCAGACGGGAAGCTGACTTAGAACTGGTGCCAACCAGGGGAATTCAACTGTTTAATTAAAAGAAAACAAAATTTCCACTTCTGAACAACACGATGAAGAACAAGATTTAACCTCTTACCTGAATCAGCTGAAACAACAAATAAAATAGGCGAAGCAATAGTTTTGAAGGCACTGAACATTAGACACTAAAGAACAATGATCCCTGAGAGAAAGGAAATGAACCAGGTGAGCCCTAAGGTTGTCCCAGCCTAAGGTCTTCAGAGTTTCCAAGGTGCAGCACAGAATGGGGGAACTCCTTCAGAATCACACAGACTTTCTAAAGTTGAGGAGACCAAGGAGGATACAGTTTACAGGACGGAGTACAGAAATGTAGAAACTATAGGATTCGATATGCTGAATGTTATCAAACATCTACAGTGATTTCGTTCTTCCCTCATTCAACAAATCCTGTGTATTTTCTTTCCTCCAAAAGGGTTTTATGACTCAACCCTGTGTTATTTATTCTTCTTTGAAATGTTAGTAAGGCTCACAATTGGTCGGTTGAAAATGGTTAGTGTGGGATTTAGTGTAAATCTTTTTTCTTTAGGATAGTAAATGATTAAATGTGCATTGGCCACCACAGATACTCATGATAGTTAATCTTTAAGTCCTGGGCCTTTCCTCATCGTAGTATGGGCACTTCGTGATGTTCTGTCCTCAACCACAGCATCAGCAAAGTTATTTGGCATTCACAGCTGCTTTGTTTCACCCTCAAACTGACCAAAACTTAGCAGTGGATGAAATAAGTTTTACTGACAAAATTTAGAAAGTTTACACATCCCTTTACTACTTAGGCTGGAAACATCAGAAAGAATATGATAAACACCCACCCACTCTTTCCAGGCTACTTGTAGATTAAACAATGTCACATCTGTTTGTGAGTTAAAAGACTTACTCTATGCTATTGCATTTTATCTTCATGTTTCCTACTCATATAAATAATGTACATGTGACTACAGCTAAATGTACTTTTATCGAGATTATTGCATTCATACCATTTTATCACTTTATAAAAACAAACACTGTATTGTTTACATATATCTTTTTAGATCATATAGGAAAAATGTTCACTATATGTGATATGAGAAATTACTGCTTTTTACAAAATATTAATGACTTGCATAAATCATGACTTAAACTATACAAAGTGCACTTTTATCCAGTGGACATTTTTATGATCCAACGGAGAATAGAGAACATTATGTTCATCCTTCTTAATCATATTCTATTAGTTTTAAATCTGTCATTAAGAGATTTGTGATTTAAAAAATTAGGAAACAAACCAAAACTAGAAGACAAGGTGAAATGCAACAGATAACAGAAAGAATTTATCAAGTGCCAGTCAGAGTTTAGCCACAAGGATACAGGGAACCAACAAAAGGGGAGGCTTTGGGAGCTGAAACTGGGACAGTACTCACGGAGAAGAGACCACGGGGTCATGCTGGGGTCTGAGATTCAAGGCGGGGGCTTCTGTGTGTCTGTTGATACTCTAAAGTTTTGTCCTGAGTGCTCTAAACTATGAATATTTCTCTGAAACTTGTACCTAACCTCCAATCACAGAGTAGGCCTTCCAAAACCTCTGTATTGAAGCCCACAGTGTCTAAAAGGGGTTTTGGCTTACAGACTCCATTCGCGGCTTCACAAAATGAGTGTGTACTTATTTGAGTCCTTTGAAGCTTTGAAACCAGGCACATTTCTCTTCTTGCTAACATATCATCCTTAACCATGGTTTTTCTCAAAATAATCTACTTCATCCGTATGAATATCTGTTGATGCAGGTAATGTCTCTCTTGATGCAGATCACAGCAAATGTCTTCCTCGGCAGCCAGCATGTACCAACACACAAGCTGATGTACAGAAAGGACAACTGGCCTTGAACCTGTGACTCATCCTAGTTTTCCAGAGAAAAAAATGTCATCATCAGTTCTTTCATCTCAAAGTCTTATCCTTGCTTGAGATAGCATTAAGTCAACAGGCATTCCACATTGCTGGTCTTCCTAGCCACAGTAAGTATATTTTTTAATGAATACTTTTTTATTTCATCTCTAACTATTCCTTATCTTTTGCTGAGTATCACTGACTGAATACTTCACATTTATCACATGTTGAATGATTTGTCCTTTGTCCTTTTTGAGTTTTTTGTACAAATAACTTCATTTCCAATGAGTTCACTTTTTGTTTCAATTATAATCAATGCTCTGAACCTAAAACACTCTGTATCTGTTGACCAACATCTCAAAATGAAAGGCCAACTTAATAAAAAATTATACTAATTGCTATGGTCTAAATGTTGGTGTTCCTCCCAACCCCCTAAATCACATGTTGGAATCCTAATGCCCAATGTGATGATGTTAGGAGATGAGAGGTGATTAGGTCATGAGGACAATGCCTTCATAAATGGGATTAGCAACCTTATAGAAGGGGCTCCAAAGAGATCCAATGTCCCTTCCATCATGTGAAGACACAACGAGAAGTCAGCAGTCTGCAGTCCAGAGCGTGCCTTTACCAGAACCTGACAATGCTGGTGCCTTGATCTTGGACTTCCAGACTCCAAAACTATGCAAAATATTTCTGTTGTTTATAAACTACCAAGTGTGTGATATTTTGTTACAGCAGTCTGAATGAACTCAGACAGTAATCTAGCCGTAATAAGATGACAGGAACTAAAATGTTCATATGTCACTGCTCATGCCAACTGTCAGAGTAGCAAAATTGAGTCACTATTCTTTTTGTTTTGTCTGTTTTTTAGATTTTATTGAATAAATTTGATGTGCACCATTGTGTAAGTCTAAGGTGCACAGTGTATTACTTTGATACATTTATACAATATGATTGCCCACGTAGCGATAGTTATCACATTGCATAATTATAGTACAATATTATTGTTATATTCACTATACTGTGCATTAGATCTCTAGGGCTTATTTACTACCTGTTACATGTTTATACACTTAAACACCAGCACTCTTACCACCTCCACAACTCATCCCTTGGTAACCACCACTTTACACTGTTTTTTTACAGGTATAACTTTTTTAGATTCCATACGTAAGTGATATCATTCATTACTTGTCTTTCTTTATCTGACTTATCTCAGTATAATGTGCCCAAGGTCCATCCACGTTGTTGTAAATGGGAGGTTATCTGCCTTTCTCATGGCTGAATAATATTCCACTGTGTATGTGCACCATATCTTTTTTATCTATTCATCTGTTGACTGGCATTTGGATTATTTCCATATCTTGGCTATTATGAGTAATGCTACAATAAACAGGAGAGTACATGTATCTTCTTGAAAAAATGTTTTCATTTCCTTTGCTATATACCCAAAAGTGGGATTGTATGGAAGATCCATTTTTAATTTTTTGAGGAAACTATTTTTTTTCCATAGTGTTTGGACCAATTTATATTCCAACCAACAATGTATAAAGGTTCCCTTTTCACCACATTCTCTCCAGCACCTGTTGTTTCTTGTCTTCTTGAAGTCATTCTACCAGGTGTGAGATGGTATCTTATTGTGGTTTTGATGTGCATTTCCCTGATGGTAAGTGATGTCGAGCATCTTTTAATGTGTCTATTGGCCATCTCATGTCCTCTTTGGAGAAATGTCTATTTAGTTCTTCTGCCCATTTTGTAATCAGATTGTTTGGGGTTTCTGTTTTGTTTTGTTTCATTGTATTATTGAGTTGACTGAGGTTTTTTAAAATATATTTTAGATATATCTGCTATGTGGTTTGCAAAGTTTTTTCCCACTATGTAGGTTGTCTTTTTATTTTGTTAATTGTTTCTTAGGCTGTACAGAAGCTTTTGAGTTTAATGTAGTTCCATTTGCTGATATTTTTTTCTTTTGTTGTTTGTGCATTTGGGGTCATGCATCAAAAAAATATTGACAAAACCAATATTGCTGAACTTCCCCCCTATGTTTTCTTCTAGGAGTTTCGTGGTATCAGGTCTTATGTTAAAGTCAATGATCCATTTCCAGTTAATTTTTGTGAGTGGTGTGAGATATAGGTCCAATTTCATCCTTCTGCATGTGTTTCTCCAGTTTTCCCACCACCATTTGTGGAAGAGACTATCCATTCCCCATTGGGTGTTCTTGGCTCCCTTCTCAAATATTAGTTGACTGGGTATGCCAGGGTTTAATTCTGGGCTCTTTTTTCTATTCCATTGGTCAATATGTCAATTTTTGTGCCAATATCATGCTGTTTTTACTACTATGGTTGAGGTAGTATAGTTTGAAATCCAGAAGCATGATACCTCTGGTTTTGTTCTTTTTCACAGGATTGCTTTGACTGTTTTGGGTCTTTTCTGGTTCCACATATATTTTAGGATTGTTTCTTCTATTTTATGAAAAATTCCTTTGGTATTTGATGGGGATTGTGTGGAATCTGTAGATGGCTTTGGCTAGTATGACCATTTTAATAATATTAATTCTGATCCATGAACATAGGGTATCTTTCCATTTGCTTGTGTCTTCTTTGATTTCTTTCAGCAAGCTTTTGTGCTTTTCATTTTACAGATCTTTCACTTCCTTCATTAAATTTATTTATTTTATTGTTTTTAATGCTATTGTGAATAGGATGGTGTCCTTTATTTCTTTTTTCAGATGCTTCATCATTAGTGTAAAGGAATGTAGCTGATTTCTGTATTTTGATTTTGGAGTCACTATTCTTTTGGACCATAAGTTTAAAAATGCTATACATAAAGCACAGAATTGTAGGTAGTTGCTTTCTTTCTGTCCCTTCCACCAGATTGTGAGTCATGTGAGGGCAGAATCCATGTTTAATGTTCAGTGTGTCCCATCATAACTGTTCCATAATAATAATCCCTAGGGTATATTTTTTGAACTTAGCAAAACAAATTCATAAAAATGTCTGATTTCAAAGAGGAAAAACAGAAAAATTCTTTAGAGTCACATTTATCTACTTGAGATTTAACAGAATTATCTTGGAAAATTTGTTCAAGTTTATATCCCATCCTCTCCACAAGGAATATATATTATTTGAGAAAGATCAGAAGATTCTGGTATAAATTCAGCTTATTTTTTGTGCTTACTTTTATTGTACTATAATCACAAAGGCAATGAAGAAATAAAGATACATCTGTGCATGTACTTATAGACATAGTGACATATGTATGTACATAAAATTACAGATAGACAGACATATGACATATAAATAGTAGTAAGACATCTGATTTGGCCTTAAATCCAAACAAAATGTAAAATGGCAAATAAAAATAATATAAAAATTTTTTGAATGTGTATAAAAATGATTTAATTATAATAGAAAAGAACAAAAAGAAAGAACAGGTGCTTCTCAAAGTATCACATAGGCTGCTATGCCAGTTAAAGTACTAGTGTGGTGTCCTTATAAATGGAGATACTTCTATATGTTGCCCTTCAATATATTATAATTAATGTATGGCAGGTGGTTTATGACATTTTTCAGTAAAGATATGTTTTCATATCATTGGAACATTTTAACAATCAAAAAGTGCAACTAAAGCTCAACTTCTAGTTTGTTTTAATTCTCTTGGTCCCAAAGATGGCCTTAAGTACCAAAAAACAAATGAGAGAATAAGGGCTTCCATAATTATTTTTAGATTATCAAGAAAATTATAAACCACACCTCTCAGACAAAATTAATTAAGTGAATTATGTTATACTCAGTCTTCATAAAAAAGCTAATAGAAAATTTTAGTAAAACAGTCAGCATTAAGTAAATATATGTATCTGGTTAAAATCTGTCCTCTCCGTCTTATCAACTGTATCAGTTCTCCATTGCTGCATAGCACATTACCCAAAATGCAGTGGCTTAAAAATAACCAGCAGTTCTTATCTCAAAGTTTCAGTAGATCAGAAATGCAGGCATAGCTTAGCTAGATGGCTCTAGCCCAAGCTTTCTTATGGCCTGCAGTCACAACTGAGTTGGGCAGGGAGGTTTTGGGGAGCATCCATTTCAAGTTAACTCACGTGGTTGTTGCAGCCCTTGGTCCTCTGGGGGGAAGTCTCCCCACAGTGCCGCCTCATGACTTACAGCTGGCTTTCCTGAAGGTGAAAGTGATTCAGGAGAAAGTGAGAGAGCCCGAGCACTTCCAAGGTGGAAGCCACAATCTTTTATAACCCAATCTTGGAAGTGACATCCCCTCACTTTTGCTGTATTCTATTCCCAAGAAGCAACTCACTAAATCACTAATTCCCTGTGAATTACACAAAGCAATTATATGAGGATCATTATATGTCATCTCAGAGGCTGTTTATTATAACAACCTTAAAAGGACACAGCAGGCAACTTTGTTATTATCTTTAATTCATAATTCTGATGGTCCCAGTAATTGAGCCAGGTAGAGTTGTAAAGGGGATAATCAAATCCCCATAAAGGATGAAGCAAATTAATTCCACAAATCAAGATAGAAAAATTGTGGTCTCTGCCCATTCAGTAGGTTTCTGGGATACAAATTCCACTGAGAAAGAAGATGACTTCTCCGCTGGGTATCTGACATGCCCCATGGAATTGTGGGAGCAGTCTAGTAGACTCCAAGGTATGATTGAAAGAACTATACCCCAGAATTCAGAAGGACTGCACTCTGGTTCCATATCTGATAATAAATTTTCGGGTACCAGGGCACCTGGGTGGCTCAGTCAGTTGAGCATCTCCCTTCAGCTCAGGTCATGATCTCAGGGTCCTGGGATAGAGCCCCAAGTGGGCCTCCCTGCTCAGTGGGGAGTCTGCTTCTCTCTCTTCCTCTCCCCATCCCACTCCCCCCTTGTGCTTTCATGTGCTCTCTCAAATAAATAAATAAAAATCTTTTAAAAAATGTTTTTCTGGGTACCAGCTTACCTATGTATAAATTTAATGCTTTAAAAAGTAACTTATGTCCCACCAGTGTTCAATAAATAATAATTTAAATAAAAACTGAGTAATATTAATTTCACGAAGCACTTACCATTGTTTCTCTGTATACATAATGTAAATCTAAAAGTCTCATTTTGGCTGCTTAAATTTCTAATGCAACTAAAATCTGAAAGTTACTTTAACACTAAACCTAGATTTAAATATCAAGAAACTGATAAAAATGGTCTTATTTGTCCATGAAAAGAAGGGTCCTATTGATGTATGTAATTAGGCATCCTTATTTTTTTAGAAACTGTAATTAAGTCCTGATTGTGAGGTGTGTGTGTATGTGTGTGTGCTTAATAAATTTTTTATTTTGGGATAATTTGGATTTACAGAAAGTTTGCAAAGATAATATATAGTTTCCACATACCCATTATCTAGTTTTCCTTAAGTAACATCTTGTATAACCATGGCACATTTGTCAAAACCAAGAAAAACATTGGTACATTACTATTAACTAAACTGTAGATGTTATTCAGATTCTATCAGTTTGTCCACTAATATCCTTTTTTCTGTTCCAGGATCCAATCCAGAATACCACATTGCATTTAGTCATCTGGTCCCTAGTTTCCTCTAACCTGTGAGAGTTTCTCAGTCTTTCCTTGTTTTTCACGACCTTAACAATTTTGAGGACTAGTGGTCAGTTATTTTGTAGACTATTCCTCAGCTTAGGCTGTGTGATGTTTTTCTCATGATTAGGCTTAGGATATGGTTTGAGGGAAACACATCATAAGATGAGGTGACCTTCTCATCATATCATATCAAGGGGTACATGGTATCTGCACAAATTATTACTGATATGTTAATCTTTATCACTTGGTTAAGTTGGTGTTTGCTAGTTTTCTCCACTGCCAAGGCATTTTTTTTTCCTTTGTCTATATTTTATTGACATGATGAAAGTCACTATATCCAGCCTATACTCAAGGAGATCCAGAGCACGTTTTATTGTGACCCTTTTACCCAGTGGCAAAATTCATTTTGGATATTTCAATATGAATGTCTCCTCTCTAAATTTAAATCTCAATGACTTCTTACAGAGATCCATTTCTTAATAAATGCTTCTTTACTCCATACTTGTCTCATTATGCCTACCTAGGATACTATTTTAAACATTAGAGAGATGAGAGAAACATTTAATGATCATTGGAAGGATGAAGCAGAATATAAACTACGGCCAAAATTGCATTAAATGACATTAGTAATTTATCCTCAAGTTCTCCAATGAGAAATGGTTCTGATTATGCTATGTATGAGGAAACAAAGAAAAGCAGAAAAATTAAATTTTTACACGAATTTTGCTTTACTGCAGAACTGGAAAACATCCCACATCTATAGTTTTATACCAGGACAGCACTTTAAGTTATTCTTATTTTTAAATTACAGATAATTTAAACTAATGATTTCAAAGCCAAACTTTGAAAGTATCTGTCCTTTCTTGGGTTCTAAATATAAGATTTTATTTTTATTTTTAATTTTTTTTTGTTTTTTAAGATTTTATTTATTTATTCCACAGAGAGAGAGAGAGAGAGTGAGTGCCAGGGGAGGAGCAGAGAGAGATGGACAAGTAGACTCCACACTGAGCACAGAGCCCAACATGGGGCTCTATCTCAGGACCCCAAGATCATGACATGTGCTGAAACCAAGAGTCAGATGCTTAACTAAATGAGCCACCCAGGTGCCCCTGAAGGTGATCTTTAAACAATTCTAAGGAGTACAAAGTAGTTGTTTGCTTAACAGAGCTTCATCTTCCCTGGAAATTTAAAATGACATTTCTGTCCATTCCTCTTATTAATACTATAAGTTTGAGTATGATTCTCCAAATAATGATTTATTTGTTACAGAGTTTTGACACTGGCAGAAAAGTCTCTGTAAAAAGAGGTCCTACAGCTGTGAAATGTTCTCTCACGGACACAGCTTCAATCTGGGGGCATTTAGAGTATGAAGTAAGAGTCTTCACTTTTATTGGCTATGTGTGGGTTGTTTGGTTTCTTGGCAGGCATGTTTTTGCATGCTGAATATTTCCCATGAATACTTTCTTTTTGTTTAGTTTTGGGGGCTTCTGGTTCTAGTAGGTAACCAATAAATTAAGCAAAACAAATTAAATATCCCCTTTTTTTCATGCTTTGGTTATACACTCTTAAGAGGAAAGTGTTTGGGGCCTAAATTTTTACTTAATTGACTAAATTCTAGATTTTTGTTTTGTTTGTTTTAAACTCTTAACAAGTTTGTAGTTTGCTTTGAGGGTAGAGATTATCTTGTGTTTATTTATTTCTACAGAGCTCCATACAGTGATCAGCATAAAACATGACTTCAAAGTAGAAAGAAAAAACCCACAACTATTTACTTCAGATTTTACTCATTCCTAAAAGTTTTATAAAGTGTTTGCTAACAAATTAATACTATCAAAGTAAATCAGGAGATGGTTTAAATATCTAGTGACCAAAAGGTGCTCCAATTTTTTAGTGATATTACACAACTCCTATGTTAAATGCAAGTGGTTCTCATTTATCTGTATAGTAGTCTTCTGCATATTTACTTTTCACTTCTCTACTAATTCCTCACATTAACTTTTAAGAAAAATCTAAAAGATTCTTTGTTCCTTCTGTCCCTTTAGTTGTCCACTGTGAGTGTTATGCCAAGAAACCATCCTGATAAGGCGAATCATAACAGCTCAGGTGCATTCATATATAATCTTATCTCACACCAAGTACCTCATTGCATCTCTTTTCTTATTCTACTCCCCAGACTCTGATTTTCGTCACCATTGCACCAACCACCTACTGTAGCCATGTCTCCTTTTATTTCATTTCTCAAATCATTACTATATTCCCCTCATAAATCATACCTGGATCTTGTCTCTATCTTACGGAAATAAATCCAATTGTTTTGTATGTCTCATAAAATCAAGTCCAGAAAATATGGCTCCAAACAAATATTTCAAGGAGCCAAGTGCATGGGAAAAAATGTGTATGATGAAAATATAAAGATTAGACAACTAGATAGATAAGTAAATGGAATAAATGTGAAGGTATTTCTCTATAATTTAAACTACATTATTCCTTGTTTGGCAATGAGGAGTAACAGGATTTTTACCCAGGAAGTGATATAATAAGATCTGTGTTTTAGGAATAGCTTCAGACTACAGTACACATAGAAGGGAGCAAAGGACTGATGTAAAAGTTGGACAGAAGCCTATCTCAGTTAAGCCCAAGGAGGAGATGATAAGGGGATAGAGAGAAGAAGAGATAATCAGGAGCAGAATTAAAGGTCCTTGATGAGTGATTAAAGAAGTAGGGTGGGGAAGGTGACAGAGCACAGAATGACTTTGCAGTTTCTGGTTGGTATGACAGAGTGGGTGGTTTTTACCCTTAAGAAAAATAGGAGATATTAGTGGAATAATATATTTGGTAGGATGTGGAAAGAATGAATGTATGATTAGTGATGGAGTATGGTATGAAGAGCATGCTGTGTTTAGTTTTGTATTTGCTGTGGCTGAGGATCTAGTCAAACATTCAGAGAAGGTATTTCATATGGAAGATTTTAGACAAGATCTTGTGTATAAGTTTTCTTTCTTTTTCTCCCTATAGTATCCAGTACATTATTTTAATGATTCCCCACTTTTGGTTATTGTCTCAGCAAGCTGAGGGTGTGACCAGCTAGTGTAGTGTTACTCTTGGGTACCACTGTTGACATAGTCATTGGGATGGATAGCCATGTAGTGGCTATTACTAACAGTTGCCATCACCATGGCAAACATGGGTGGTTGGATCATTGAGTTCTGCAGGTTGTCTAATCCTCATGGATATTATTTGATATATAAGTGGCTGCTGAAAGGCATTTAAAAACCTTGAGAGGATACAATGCACTAGGGAGGTTATTAATACAATAACTGTAATAGCCAAGGATTAAAAAATTCCCCAGAGCAGAGATTCTCAGAAGACAAGATTTAAGTATATCAAATGGGTTACAATCAGATTCGGATTTTATATTTCTAGGTCAACTTAAGTTTTTTGAGATAATGTGTAATTGGTTTCAATTTTTTCCTGAGTTATTTACATAGCACAACATACTATATTGGCAATCACATATACTCATGATTACTTACAATAAAATGAACATGAAGATATTTTATTTCAGGAAGTGGTATTGCAAGTGAGCTTCTTCCACTTAAACTAGGCCTCTCTATTATATAAGCCATCAGGTAATTTAATAAGAGAAGTTTCTATGGAATCTAAAGGGGGGGAAAAGGTTAACAGTTGGAGCAAAATATAAACTTGGTTTCTGAGTGTAAGAGCGATCAGTTGAGAAAATGTCTAGATTTAATTTCAAAGCATCTTTAGATGGTGGAATAAGGATGGCAGCTTCAATCTGATGGAGTTTCTTGGTTTGCAGTTTGACTGTCTTTGAGGATGTCATTGGATGTTCTGGTGACCTCTCAAGTGACCCCTACAGCAACAAGCATGAAGGTTGTCCATACAGTTGTGATGATTTCTCTGAAGTTGACAGGTATATAACAAAACCTCAAAGACAATGAATAGAACTAGAATTGAAAAAGGGTATACTGAGGGAGAGGTCCAAGATGGGAGAGGAGCAGGAGACCTAAAGTACGTCTGGTCCCAGGAATTCAGCTAGAGAGCTACCAAACCATTCTGAATACCTATGAATGCAACTGGAGAAGGAAGAAAAGAGTAGCAGAAACTCTATGAATAGAAAAGCGACAACTTACTGCAAGGAGGAGAAAAGATGGCAGAGGAGTAGGGGACCCCTTTTTCAGCTGGTCCCCTGAGTTGAGCTGGATATCTACCAGACCATCCTGAAAAACCCATGGAATCAGCCTGAGACGCAGGAAGACACATCTGGATCTCTACAAACGAACATCTCCAGCGCTGAATATTGAGGTAGGAAGCGGGGAGCCATGAATCTGCGCACAGATATTGGAAGATAAACGGAAGGGGAAGGGAGCCACTGTGCTCAGTCACCGGGAAGTAGTAGCCACTTGCACTGGGGAGCAGGCCGGACTTGCGGGCTGGCACCCATGAGAAAGCAGACTGAGACCATGAGCCTGAGAATGTGCATGCAACCAGACTGAAAACCAGAGCTCCGGAGCGCTCACTGAAACCAGACTAAAACCAGGAGCTCGGGAGCGTGCACGTGTCCAAACTGAAAACTGGAGCTCCGGAGCTAACTGGAACCAGACTGATACCAGGAGCTCAGGGGCGCGTGTGCGACCAGACTGAAAACCGGCGCTCCGGAGTGCATGCAAACCACACTGAAACAGGGAGCTCGGGAGCACGCGCAGCCACCGGGAGCAGCTGGCGGTATTAGAAGCACAAAGGACAGAGATGTGCTGGCCTGGGAAGTGAGGGCTGGGAGAGAGGCTGTGGGGTGCACAACACAGGACGCTGCAGGGTTTTTAGCAACACTGACAGAAATAGAGTTAAAGTGGCCAAGAGGACTCTGGGAAACAAACTGAGGGGTTGGGGGGGGTAGGGGAATGGGATAGGCTGGTGATGGGTATTAAGGAGGGCACGTATTGCATGGTGCACTGGGTGTTATATGCAAGTAATGAATCATGGAACTTTACATCAAAAACTAGGGATGTACTGTATGGTGATTAACATAACACAATAAAAAAATTATTATAAAAAAATAAAGTTCAATTATAACCTTAAAAAAAATAAATAGTGGCCAAGAGAGCTCAGTGGAGAGCAGACTGCAATCTCTCTGTTCTGAGACAGAGGCTAGGATATGGCCACTGCTGCTCTGACTCTCAGAAGAGTCACAGAAAACCACCAGGGAAAGCCACCAGGGAACAAAAGCTCAGAAATACCAGCTCACATTGTGCCCATCCCCATCCCCATCTCCCTCTTGCAGGGGACAGGTCGACTCTACCCAAACAGGGTTGCCTGAGTATCAGCGTGGCAGGCCCCTCCCCCAGAAGGCAGGCTGAAAAATCAAGAAGCCCACAGCCCTAAGGTCCCTATAAAACAAGTGCACACAGCCTAGGTCCTGGTCAATAATTTGGCCTCTGGGCATCCCCACAACCTCTCCTCATCAGAATGATGAGAAGGAGAAAACCCCCCCCCCCAGCAAAGAAAAGATAATGAGTCTGTGGCCTCTGCCACAGAACTGACAGATATGGATATAACCAAATTGTCAGAAATGGAGTTCAGTGTAACAATGGTCAAGATGATGTGTAGGCTGGAAAAAAATATTAACGAAAATATTAACAAGAATATAGAATCTCTAAGGGTGGAAATGAGAGCGAATCTGGCAGAAATTAAAAATGCTATGAATCAAATGCAGTCTAAAATAGACGCTCTGACGGCCAGGGTAAATGAGGAAGAAGAATGAATTAGTGAACTGGAGGATGGGATGGTAGAAGAGAAAGTTAAAACAGAAACTCGGCTCAAAAAAATCCAATCTCAAGAATGTAGATTACAGGAGATACTGACTCAATGAAACATTCCAATGTCAGAATCATTGCCATCCCCGAGGGGGTGGAGAAAGAGAGAGGTCTAGAAAAGATATTTGAACAAATTGTAGCTGAGAACTTCCCTAATCTGGCAAAGGAAACAAGCATTCGTGTCCAAGAGGAAGAGAGGACCCCTCCCAAGGTCAATGACAACAGACCTACACCATGTCACGTCATAGTGCAATTCACAAATATTAGATCCAAGGATACAGTATTGAAAGCGGCCAGGGGGAAGAAAATCCTTAGCTACAGAGGAAAAAATATCAGAATAACGTCAGACCTGTCTACAGAGACCTGGCAGGCTAGGAAGGGTTGGCAGGGTATTTTCAAAGCTCTATCTAAGAAGACCATGCAGCCAAGGATCCTTTATCCAGCAAGGCTGTCATTCAGAATTGATGGAGAGATAAGGACCTTCCAGGATCGGCAGAAACTGAAGGAATTCGTAACCACTAAACCAGCCCAAAAGGAGATATTAAGGGGGGGTCCTATAAAAGTAAAAAGGAGATATTAAGGGGGGTTCTATAAAAGTATAAAAAGTATACTTTACCAAGAGTGATACAGAACAGAAATTTACAATCTATAGAAACACAGACTTCACAGGCAACATGAATCATTAAAATCATATCTCTCAATAATCATTCTCAATGTGAATGGCCTAAATGCTCCCATAAAACACCACAGGGTTGCAGATTGGATAAAAAGACATGACCCATCCATATGCTGTCTACAAGAGACTCATTTTGAACCTAAAGATACATCCAGACTGATAGTGAAGGGATGGAAAACCATTTTTCATGCCAATGGACCTCAAAAGAAAGCTGGGGTAGCAATTCTCATATCAGACAGATTAGATTTTAAACTAAAGACTGTAGTTAGAGATACAGAAGGACACTATATTATTTTTAAAGGATGTATCCAACAAGTGGAAATGACAATTATAAATATCTATGCCCCCAACAGGGGAGCAGCTAGACACACAAGCCAACTCTTAACCAGAATAAAGAGACATATAGATAATAATACGTTAATAGTAGGTGACCTCAAAACTCTACTAACAGTAACAGACAGATCACCTAAATAGAAAATCAACAAAGAAACGAGAACTTTGAATGACTTACTGGACCAGATGGACCTCGTAGATATATATAGAACACTATGCCCCAGAACAACAGAATACTCATTCTTTTCGAATGCACGTGGAACTTTCTCCAGAATAGACCATATACTGGGTCACAAAACAGGTCTCAACCGATACCAAAAGACTGAGATTATTCCCTGCATATTCTCAGACCACAATGCTTTGAAACTGGAACTCAATCACAAGGAAAAATTTAGAAGAAACTCAAACACTTGGAAACTAAGAACCATCCTGCTCAATAATGATTGGGTAAACCAGGAAATTAAAAATCAGTTAAAACAATTTTTGGAGACCAATGAGAATGAAAACACATCAGTCCAAAACCTATGGGACACTGCAAAGGTGGTCCTAAGGGGAAAATACATAGCCATCCAAGCCTCACTCAAAAGAAAAGAAAAATCTAAAATGCTGTTTTTATATTCTCACCTCAAGAAGCTGGAGCTGGAACAGAAGAACAGGCCTAACCCACACACAAGAAGGCAGGTGATCAAGATTAGAGCAGAGATCAATGAATTAGAAACCAGAACCACAGTAGAGAAGATCGAAAGAACTAGAAGCTGGTTCTTTGAAAGAATAAATAAGATCGATAAGCCACTGGCCAGACTTATTCAAAAGAATAGAGAAAGAACCCAAATTAATAAAATAATGAATGAAAGGGGAGAGGTCACAACCAACACCAATGAAATAGGAAGGATTATTAGAAACTTTTATCAACAGCTTTATGCCAATAAATTAAACAACCTGGAAGAAATGGATGCCTTCCTGGAAACCTATAAACTACCAAGACTGAAACAGGAAGAAATTGATTATTTAAATAGACCGATTAATTATGAAGAGATTGAAGCAGTGATCAAAAACCTCCCCAAAAACATGAGTCCAGGGCCTGACGGATTCCCCAGGGAATTCTACCAAACATTCAAAGAAGAAATAATACCTATTCTCCTGAAGCTGTTTCAAAAAATAGAAACAGAAGGAAAACTACCAAACTCATTCTATGAAGCCAATATTACCTTCATCCCCAAACCAGGCAAAGACCCCATCAAAAAGGAGAATTAAAGACCAATATTCCTGATGAATATGGATGCCAAAATCCTCAACAAGATCCTGGCTAAAATGATCCAACAGTACATTAAAAAGATTATCCATCAAGACCAAGTGGGATTCGTCCCTGGGATGCAAGGGTGGTTCAACATTTACAAATCGATCAGTGTGATAGATCATAACAAGAAAAGAGTCAAGAACCATATGATCCTCTCAATTGATGCAGAAAAAGCATTTGACAAAATACAGCATCCTTTCCTGATTAAAACCCTTCAGAGTGTAGGATAGAGGATACATTACACAACCTTTAAGGGAAAGCCTTTCCCTTAAGATCAGGAACACGACAAGGATGCCCACTCTCGCCATTATTATTCAACATAGTACTAGAAGTCCTTGCAACAGCAATCAGACAACAAAAAGGGATAAAAGGTATCCAAATTGGCAAAGAAGAAGTCAAACTGTCTCTCTTCGCAGATGACGTGATACTCTATATAGAAAACCCAAAAGACTCCACCCTCAAACTACTAGAACTTATAGAGCAATTCAGTAATGTGGCGGGATACAAAATCAATGCTCAGAAATCAGTTGCATTTCTATACATGAACAATGAGACTGAAGAAAGAGAAATTAGGGAATCCATAGCACCAAAATCATACGTTATCTTGGAATTAACTTGACCAGAGACATAAAGGATCTATATTCTAGAAACTACAAATTATTCTTGAAAGACATTGAAGACACAAAAAGATGGAAAAGTATTCCATGCTCATGGATCAGAAGAATAAACATAGTTAAAATGTCTATGCTACCCAGAGCACTCTACACATTCAATGCCATCCCGATCAAAATACCAATGACATTTTTCAAAGAACTGGAACAAACAGCCCTTAAATTTGTGTGGAACCAGAAAAGGCCCCAAATCACCCAGGAATTGTTGAAAAGGAAAAACAAAGCTGGGGGCATCATGTTGCCAGATTTCAAGCTATACTACAAAGCTGTGATCACAAAGACAGCATGGTACCGGCACAAAAACAGACACATAGACCAATGGAACAGAAGAGAGAACCCAGAAATGGACCCTCGGCTCTTTGGGCAACTAATCTTTGACAAAGTGGGAAAAAACATCCAGTGGAAAAAAGACAGTCTCTTCAATAAATGGTGCTGGGAAAAGTGGACAGCTACATGCAAAAGAATGAAACTTGACCACTCTCTCACACCATACACAAAGATAAACTCCAAATGGATGAAAGACCTCGATGTGAGACAGGAATCCATCAAAATCCTAGAGGACAGCATAGGCAGCAACCTCTTTGACACTGCCCACAGCAACCTTTTTCATGACACATCTCCAAAGGCAAGGGAAACAAAAGATAAATGAACTTATGGGACTTCATCAAGATTAAAAGCTTCTGCACAGCCAAGGAAACAGTCAAAAAAACTAAGAGGCAGCCCACAGAATGGGAAAAGAGATTTGCAAATGCACAGCAGATAAAAGGCTAGTATCCGAGATCTACAAAGAACTTCTCAAACTCAACACATGGGAAACAAATAATCAAATCAAAAAAATGGGCAGAAGATATGAACAGACACTTTTCCAATGAAGACATACAAATGGCTAACAGACACATGAAAAAATGTTCAAAATCATTAGCCATCAGGGAAATTCAAATCAAAACCACACTGAGATACCACCTTACACCAGTTAGGATGGCAAAATTGACAAGGCAGGAAACAACAAATGTTGGAGAGGATGTGGAGAAAGGGGAACCCTCTTACACTGTTGGTGGGAATGCAAGTTGGTAGAACCACTTTGGAAAACAGTGTGGAGGTCCCTTAAAAAGTTAAAAATTGAGCTACCCTATGATCCAGCAATTGCACTACTGGGTATTTGCCCCAAAGATACAGATGTTGAAGAGAAGGGCCATATGCACCCCAGTGTTCATAGCAGCATTGTCCACAATAGCTAAATTGTGGAAGGAGCTGAGATGCCCTTCAATAGATGACTGGATTAAGAAGATGTGGTCCATATATACAATGGAATATTTCTAAGCCATCAGAAAGAATGACTACAGAACATTTGCAGCAACATCGACGGGACTGGAGGAGATTATGCTAAGTGAAATAAGTCAAGCAGAGAAAGACAACTATCATATGATTTCACTCATTTATGGAACATAAGAAATAGCAGGAAGATCAGTAGGAGAAGGAAGGGAAGAATGAAGGGGGAGTAAACAGAAGGGGGAATGAACCATGAGAGACTGTGGACTCTGGGAAACAAACTGAGGGCTTCAGAGGGGAGGGGGGTGGGGGATTGGAATAGGTTGGTGATGGGTATTAAGGAGGGTACATATTACATGGTGCACTGGGTGTTATACGCAAATAATGAATCATGGAACAGTGTATCAAAAACGGGATGTACTGTAAGGTGAGTAATATAACAAAATAAAAATTATTTAAAAAATATAAATAAAGTTTAATTTAAAAAAAGAAAAGAAAAAGGATATACTACAGTTCTCTATTGAAACAATTTTTATAGTCATTCCATTTTTATCAAAGATAATTACAGTGAGACTAGTTTGTAAAATAAGTATAGTGTCATTAAATGTGGTCTGATTATTTACATTTATATGTAGCAAGAATAGTGATTCTATGCATATTCTCAACATGATATTCCAGTCAAAGCTTTGGATATTACCAATTAAGTAGCTCCATAAAGCTAACCTTTGGTCTTTAAAATTGTCAGGTAGGGGCGCCTGGGTGGCACAGTCGTTAAGCGTCTGCCTTCGGCTCAGGGCGTGATCCCGGCGTTCTGGGATCGAGCCCCACATCAGGCTCTTCCGCTGAGAGCCTGCTTCTTCCTCTCCCACTCCCCCACTTGTGTTCCCTCTCTCGCTGGCTCTCTCTCTCTCTCTCTGTCAAATAAATAAATAAATAAATCTTTAAAAAAATAAAAATAAAAATAAAATTGTCAGGTAATAATGAATCTCAGATCAGAGCTTTAAAATTCTCTTTAGGCTGAGGAGCCAAGTTAAGGACTTGCCCAATTGTGTCCACAAAGTGAACAGAGTATATTTGAACTTCTGTAAATACCTATATTCTCATAAAATAATAATAATAAGAGTTTCTGGACTTTGGAGGGATCAGAAAGAGAGAAAAAAATGTTCAACCTTTGTTTTGCAAAGATACACTATACCAAATTGTTGTAAGTTATAGAGAGCTTTAAAAATAAGGGAAAAAGGAATTCTTTAAATTTGGAGAACAAAACATTAAAGTACAAGTAATCTTTCAAACAAAGTCATAAGTCATCAGTTCATTCAGTCCCATGTAATTCTTGTTTTTCTTGATATTGATTTAGCAATTTTACGAATCAATCATTTTTTCCATTAGAGTTCTAGAAATTCTTACTCAGTTCAATGTTATGATCTTCAAGTTATTAGAAACCTGTATTCCAGAGCAATCTTCATGGTCTTTTCCATAAACCTTTTTGAAGGTGCAGCATTTTTGCCCGTAGTTGCTTGTCAGTGCTTTCAGGCAAGAATCAGGGGTAAAACAATAACTGTCTGTGAGTGACAAGTCTTAAAAATAGCCATGGTTAAAGATGTGGTGAGAGTTCATCAAATTGACAAGGAAATATGATTATTTTTATGATATACAGTATTTAAAAATAATAACTGGAATTATGACTGATAGTATAATACCAACACATACCAGATTTCTAGGAGATTCATATACATTCTGGAACACTTATATTAATAATATATGCCCATATAAATTTGATGATGTTTTCCATGTAATTTAATATGTCAAATAAGCCAAAATAAATTATTATTTCTCTTTTTACAGGAGACAGAGCAAATCTTTGAGATCTTGCAGGGAGCCTTTAGAACATTCCAAAGTTAATTTGAGGCCAAAAAGATTTCATTTAGAAATTGCTTTGGGGAAGTTTGTGAAAAATGACAAAAGATGCTTTTGTTTTCACCTTAGGAGACATCTCTAGAAAAATGTTGCTAGGGCCGATGTCAGTTTGTTCTCTGTATTTATAGGTCTAATTCTTCTTTTAATTTGTTTATTCATTTGTTGTTTTGTTTTGTTTTGTTTTGAGTCCACATATGAGTGAAATCACATGGTATTTGTCTTTTTCAGTCTGACTTATTTCACTTAGCACAATACCCTCTAGGTCTATCCATGTTGTCACAAATGGCATAATTTCATCCTTGTTATGGTTACATAATATTCCAATATATAACATATCTTCCTTTTAATTTGTCTGTTGATGGACACTTAGGTTGCTTCCATGTCTTGGGTATTCTAAGTAATATTGTAATAAACAAATGGGTACATATATCTTTTCAATTTAGGTTTTCTTTTTCTTTGAGTAAATACCCAGTAAGGGAATTATTGGATCATATAATATTTCTATTTTTAATTTTTTGAGGACCCTCCAAACTGTTTTGATACAGTAGCTGTATCAATTTATATTTCTACTAACAGTGTATGAGAATGGTTGCCAAAGGGGAGGGAATAGAGGGCATAGGCAAAATGGGAGAAGAGGAAAGGGAAATATCAATCAATCAATCAATCAATCAATCTTAAAAAAGAAAGAAACTTATGCATACCAATCAAAGAATGCATTTGTAGTCTCCAAAAGGTCTGGGACCCTCTTTTCAAGAGTGCCCCTTAATGTGAGGTATCTTATCTGGGTTAAAGTTTTCCCAAAATGGTCACTATAGTTCCAAATTATCCAAAAGTTCACTCATTTTGTAACTAAGGCTCAAGATCCTGGTCTATAGTGTTTACATAGGAAGTAGGAATTTCTGAGGGAGGCGAGAAGTTTTAGAACAGGCGGAATTACCTTTGCCTTTAGATTCCTTAAAATGACAAATCAATGGGGGGTAGTGATTTAACTCTTGCCCCAAAACCCAGGGAATCCTGAGTTTTCTCCCCTTATGGACTGAAGTGTGACTTACCAAGAGCTTCAAAAAACATAATGCAGATATACACAGTAAAGTCAGAGAATTCTGACTTAGACCTAAGAGAAAATTACCCTCTAACTCTGCAATTAGGAAGAAAGCAGTAAGTACAATGAATTCCATGTATACAAGCACATGATTGATCATCAGCCTCAGAGTCTTTGAAAGGGTCATCTTTGTATCCCACTTTTGACACCAGAAACTGTCAAATATCCAAAAACAGTAAAAATTAAAACCAGATCAGTAAAATAGTGTTTACTAAGAGTTTATTGTGCACATAACAGCTTAAAAACTAGGAGCCTTCAAACCAATGTGTATTAAAGCTCAGAGGTCTGACATCGCAGGATGGCTTGTAGAGTGAAAATGAGGAAGTGTTTTAACCTTCATAATGATCAGTTATCACAATGGGGGTTTCTAGATGGCAGAGGATTGGTTAAAAGTGATTATTTTACACCATTTTAGGAAAATGGCCTAAGTTTCTTTTATGGTTATCAGAGCAATACATTTATAAGAAATAACCTAAATTTTGGTTATGTTCATGAAATAAATTAGATTTAGTTTTTGTTTACATGGTTTAAATATGTTTATCTGGTTAGGGGATTTTCAAGCCAAATATCCATTTATTTTATTTTAAAACTATTATAAAATCTCAGTGTTTAGTTAAGTTTCAAAATATTTCAATAGTGATGACTTTATCTTTTGGTGATGACTTGGAATTATGGTCTTTAAAAAGTCTTCTTCAAAGAAGTGTTTATTACATCATATTCAAACTCAAGCCTGAAAGAAGAAACAATGCATTAAAGATTTCTAATAGGCTCAATGTTATAACAATTGGCAGCAGACGAAAACACTGTCTTTGATATTCACTTGGGAAATGAGTATTATCTTCCAAAACAGTTTTCACATTAATAAAATTGACAAATATTTGAGGAACATAGGGGAAAAAGGAATCAATTGGTACATAACTCTCACTTAGTAAATATTTGTTGAATTAACAGATTTTTCCTCAGAGCACAAAGGTACATGATTGCCGTGATTAAATTATCACAAATTCTGTTAAGCAGATTCAGAATTAGTAGAATTTTTTTCTTGAGGTGGTACAGCAAAGTGGAAAAGAACACAGATTTTGGAGAATAAAAGTCTTTGAATCAAGTTAGTCCTCCAGTTTTATTAACTGCATGATGATAAATTATTTAATGTCTAAACCTCAGGTCCTACCTCTGAAAAAAAATGGAGATTGTAGCAAGTATATTTTTGGGTGAGGTCAAATATGACCATTAATTAAAGCATTTAACACAGTAGTGGCCATATACTGCATGATAACTATTGTTATTTCTCCACAGTTTTTAATGGTTTTCAAAGAAACAAATTTTAAAAATGTAAATATATCACAACATTGAATGACTATAAACAATAATAGAAGAAATTCACTTTCTTTTGACAGAGAATGAATGATGCTGCATGATGGCTGCCTTTTCTATTGCTATCAAACCAAATGTGGTTTGCTTTACACATATTGAATTCCAGGGCCCCGTCTAGGATACTTGGGGTCATCATCACATGCCTGAGTTACTCAGGAGAGTTTAAGTCAGGTAAGAGGATCCTTGGTCAGAGGCAGCATAGGTCTAGTGATTTCTAGAACCTAGACTAAAGGAAATGCCAGGTAGAATTAATTTTATGGATGCTATTGGTGAGCATAGACAGAAAGTCCTTGAAGAGGGGCGGGCAGCATGAATCATTATTCTCAGCAAGTGATCTTTCTTGCAAAGGTAGACAACAGGTGTGGTACTCATGCAAATGATGGAAAAGGATGACTCATTGCATTTTAATTTATATTTTAGTGGGTAGGAATGTTCCAATTCAGGAAAAAGACAAAAGCTTTATTATTTCTTTGGCAGCTTTTTGTTTGTTTTTAACCCTGCTTCTCTCCCAAATTAGATGAAATAACAGAAATAGAGGCAAGGTTCTTAGACAGGCTTAGATAAGAGAGAAGCCTGTGAAAATTGTGCCTGAAGTAGAATAGAAGAGCTGCCCTAACTGGAAAGAGTGTGATTCATGCTGTCAGAAACTGGACCAAAGATAAAGGTCATATAATGACTATTTTCTTTTTATTTCATATAAGTATGGATACATATAAATATATTTTCTTTTTCAACTTTAAGACTAGTAACGTAAGAGTTTTTTTAATATTTAAGATATTTCTACCATCTAGAATATCTAAGATTTCCAAACAAATAAGATGTGAGCCTTTATCTTTTTCCCTTTCAACATGTTACTTTACTTTTGTTTAAGGCTTTTTTAAAAATATGGAACTCTTCATGAATTTACATGTCATCCTTGCACAGGGGCCAGGCTAATCTTCTTCATATTGTTCCAATTTTAGTATATGTACTGCTAAAGTGAGCACTTGTTAATGAATTTTAAAGACTACATTAGTTAAAAATGAGGACTATTCAAATGGTGATAAATAATGATGAGTAATAATGCAGCACAGCAACATATAAAATACCTATTATTTTTGACACAATAGAATGAAAACCGTACTGCACCTTTGTGTGACAGCACAAACACAGAGCAGCCTAACATCAGTAGTGAAGCATCATCAGGTCTATCCTTGACCACAAATATTTAATGCTTTTTAATCAGCTCATGAAATTGAGTCTTACCACTCCTTGGAAATCTATGACAAAAAGGAGCTCTTTCCCAGCTTTTATAACTGAACATTTTAGGAGGACGATGGAAACATGTTAGATTTTTCTCCAAAGTATCAAGTGTTGTCCTTTTAAATGAATGAATGAATGAATGAATGAATGAATGAATGAATACATAACACATACAAAAAAGGAAGGCTGGCTTAGGAAGGCTGACTGTTTAGTTCTTCCAGATATACATTCTCTCCAGCAGCCTGGTAGTCAGCTGCAAGTAAAACAATCTGAAATTGTTTGCTCTCATTGTTATCATTTGACCCTTGTTTCTGAACTCAGTCCAGCATTTTTTGTATCACTGCTGAAGCACCATAAATTATACTTGCAGGAGCCCTTTTTGGAGAGACTGGTTAAGGGGAGTGAGTGTAGTGTGGATTTTTGGCACTGGAACTTGGTATGGTATGACTCAGTATCCAGGAAATATAAAACACTGCTTCTCTCCCTACAGTTTTGAAAAGAGGTCAAAACCCATGTTAGGAACTTTCCTGTTGCTGAAGAATGAAGAGATTTCCAAAATACAGGGAAAAACACACAGACTTACAAATAAAAGTTGGTCTCAAATTTCAAGGATATAGGGATATTCTTACTGTTTGAGTAACTACTGCAGTGCAGTTTCCCTTAAACTACACAGCACATAAATGTGTTTCTAAAAATTTTCTGAGAATAGAATCCAACTGAGGAAATTCATCCCAAAGCAAAGCTACCAACTCATGTTTCTTCCAGTTTCTATGTTATATTCACCAACTATCCATCTTTAAGACAGCAATCCACTCCTACCCTCCAGGACACTAGGGGACACAAATAGATGAATAGAAATAAACAACAGTAAATCACATATTGAATACATATAAATTAAATGAGTTTAACTTGTGAACATTACTAAACAACTTTTGAAGTTAATAACTGCATTTTAAGAATTCTAAATATGATAAATTCTACTAACAGTCTTGCTAAATTTTTATGTTAGCTCTGAAGTCCCAGGTGAAAGAGGATATTGGATGGAATGAAGCCTACCCTGGTCAATCCATGAATAAGCCAGCCAAATAGAGGAAATGAAGACTACAAATAGAATATAAACAATTCCATCTTTCTTTTATCTTTCAACATTTTCTGGCTGTTTTAATATTTCACAAATGAAAAGTTTGTGTTAATGAGTATTGTCCAAGCCTGAAACAAATGTCCAATCAATGTCTAAAACTGTTAGCCAATGAATCAAAATCAATAGTACTCAGATCAAAGTTCCAGGAAGAGGACAAAATAAATGGATTAATATAGGTACATCATAAAACCTCCCAGATGACTTCTGGGGAGAAAAAGAAATGAAATAGGTAGCCTGGAGTATTTTGGGATGGTTAAATGGGAAATTGTGTCAATATGAAAATCGCAATGCTTTACCAAAGATTCACAAACACATTCTCTTGGAATCTTTAATTAGTGGTGTGAGCATTTAGGTGTTTGGGATTATTGAGCAATATTATTTTGTAATTACTTGAAAACTGCTCCCATCTGTAATTGAGTTCCCATGGCTCTTTTCATGTCTGTTTTGTAGAAATTGCCCTCTGCTGTGTTTCAGTTATGTTTTTATTTCTCCAAGAAGGATTGTCATTCAAATAGAAATGGACCTAACCATAAATGTTAAAAGTTAAAAATTAAAATATGTGCTATTTTTTCCTCTTTAAGCCTTTCTGTATTTTACAGATTTCTTATTACTTTATCTAGGGATAATTAATACAAGATTGGAAGATTAGAGATACATTGTTTGAAGAATTAATGCTTTGTTTAAAAATGGTATTTTTTTCTCAATTTTTTCAATAGGAAATTAAATGTTCTTCTTCCAGCACGTTTGTTTGTTCATGTGTTTGTTTGTTTTTCATTCTTTAAACATATTACTAAAATAACTGAAACAATTTGCCAAATTCAGAGTGAAAATGGCAATAATCTGTTTTCCCAGTTTCTTACCAATATTTGGAGGAATTCGTAACAGTTAAACCTAATAAAACTTTTGTTGTTTTTTAATGAGCTTTTAATTTTCAGATAATTGTAGAATTAGTTTTCTCGATGTAAATTGTAAGATTACAAAGAGAACCTTTCTATTCTCTACCCAATTTTTCCCAGTGGTAACATCTTACACATCTGTAGTATCATATCACAACCAGAATATTGACACAGATGCAATACACTGATCTTATTCAGGTATCGCCAGTTTTATTTGCACTCATTTGTATGCATGTGTGTGTTTGTATATACTAGTTGAGTATTCAGTTCTAAGCAATTTTATCATACGTGTAAGTTTGTGTATCCACCACAGTCAAGATACAGAACAGTTCCAACAGCACAAGAATTCCTGATTATTTCCTTTTATTATCACCCCCACCTTCCAGCTTTTTACCACCCTCTAACCTCCCCAACTCCTGGCAACAATTAATCTGTTCTCTCTATATATAATTTTGTCATTTCAAGAATGTTATATAAATGTAAACATACACTATGTGTGGGAATGACTTTTTTCACTCCATATAATTCCTTTGAGATTCATCCAAGTTGTTGTGTATACCAATAAAATTTTTAAATGTTAACACTACTAACTAATAGAAGACAAACATAATTATAATCTTATCATGATTATAAGAATCTTTGAATGGTCTAGTTTAGTGCTTCTCAATCACATGGGAGATTACTAAACTAAAACACAGCTAGCTGGGCTCCACCCCTAGAGCTCCTGATACAGTGGTCTGGAGAGGACGTTAGAATGCACATATCGGAAAAGTCCTTCTCAGTGAGGCTGATGCTGATGACCCAACTTTGAATAACACTGTTTAAAATTTATAATTAAGAACTCATTACAATTCTAATTTGAAATATTGTTCTAAAATAATTCATTGTCACTCTTATACACCCAAAAGTTGTGGGTCTAAAAGAGAAAGCAACATTCTCAGTCTTCTCAAGGAATTCTCCATTACTCCCAGTAGAAAACCAGACTTTCTAAATCAATAGCAAAAAAAAAAAAAAAAAAAAAAAACCAAACAAAAAGAAAGCAGGCAGTTTACAAAAGAGGAAATACAAAGACCCAATAAACTAAATAAACAAAAGTGTTTCTCAGTAGTAATCAAGGAAATACAAATTAAAGCAATGAGCTAATAAAATCTTATTGGCAAATATTTCAGAATTTGGTAACATGACATGTTGGTAAGTTAACAGAAAAATGCATAGCCCTAATAGTTAATGGGCACAACTATAATTACTATACTATACTATGTACTAATATACTCTATACTATTACTATACTATACTAAGTAAATTACATGCATTAACTAATTACTTTATTTCTCAAAACAGCTATATAGTTGAGTACTATTAATAATAACTAACATTCGATTTGTGGATCCAGTTCAAGATGGCAACGTAGGAGGTCTGAAGTCCCCTCCTCCTACAGACACACCAAATGTATGGCTATGCATTGAGCAATTCCCCCTGAAAGAAATCCAGAAACTGAGTGACTCCTATATATCAGATGAACAAAAAAGTACCCATAAAGAAATGGGTAGGAAAGGCCAAGACACACTCACTCTAAACCCTACCCCTGGCACAGCAACCACACAATCAGGAGGAAATTCCCAACTCCCAGTTTCTCCCTGAGGAGTGAAGAGTTTAGACCCTATATCCAACACCCTAACTTTTAAGACTTGCACCTGAGGGATGGACCCCAAAACTTCTAGCTCTGAAAACCAATGGAGCTTGCATCTACAAGGCCCACAAGATTATAGGATCCTAAAGGATAAAAAGGAACAGTTCTTAATGGGCTCTAAAGGACTCATCATGGCTATCTCCCCAGGGCTCAGTGTAGGGAGCAGCAAAAAAAATGCCATGCCTCCATTTTCCCAATCTTTTCCTGAAAAAGGTGTATCTGCATATATTAAAAGCTACTTGCTGAGAATAGGGCTTCTAACTTAGCACACATCTAGGAACTCACTGCCATCCTCCCTGGAGACCAGGGAAGCCAAGTGGACATCTCTGCCTTCTCCCTCTAGCCCACTCTAAATCACCAGTATCTCCATAAAAGGAGCTTGTGCACACATCGTACCCCAGCTTCAGTGGTTGCCATCTGAGGATTGGGATCCTGGATTGCCTGGCTCTGATAGCCATTAGGGATTGCATTCAGGAATCCAACAGGACTGTAGCAAACAAAGAATCAGTTCTTAATTGGCTATCCTCCCAGAGCTCAGAGCAGAAAGAACAAACAGAAACACCCATCTCCCAGTCTTTCCCTGAAAGAGGTCTATTTGCATACTTTCAAAGCTGCTGCCCAAGGATCAAGTTTCTAATTTAGCACACACATCTCAGGCCTGAATGACATCATCCCTAGAGACCAGGGAAGCCTGTGGACATCTCTGTCCTGTCCCTCTAGCCCACTTCAAGTAGCCAGTATTTCCCTAGAAAAAGTTGTTCACACATCTGGTACCCCACATTTTCTAGTTGCTGCCCAGGGCACAGGCCCTGGGAACACTTGGCTCTGACAGCCAAGACACATTCATGAGTACCACAGGACTAGAGCAAACAAAAAGAGCAATTCTCAATGGATACAGAAACACCCTGCACCCCTCCCATGGCTTTACAACTGGGCCAAACACAGGAAGAGTAGCAAAAATGCTACCTTCCAGTTTCTCCCAGGAAGGGACTTAATTACATACTTTCCTGCTGCTGTCTGAGGTTCCAGCTTCCAATCAACTGGCATTACTAACTGCGATCCTCCCCTTTAGGACACTGATGGGTCTGGGCACACCCTCAAATACTGAGAGGCAGCTAGAACAATGAAGGCAACTTGGGCATTCACAAGGGTGTAAGAGAAAATGAAAATCAGGTTAGACTGATTGAGATTGCTTCTACCCAAGAGAACTCTGTCAAGACTGAGAGAGGTGGTTACTTTATCTAATGAGCAGAAACCAACACAGAGAGTCAAGAAAAATAAAGAAGTAGGGAGCTATATTTCAAACAAAATAACAAAATAAAATTCCAGAAACAGACCTTAATAAAATGGAGATAGGTGCTTTACTTAATAGAGAATGCAAAATAACAAAGATAATGCCCACAGAGGTCAGAAGAATTATGCATGAACAAAGTGAAAATTTCAAAGAAGAGATAGAAAATATGAAAAAGTACCAAACAAACACAGAGCTGAAGACTACATTAACCGAACTGAAAAATGCAATAGAGGGATTCAGGTTTAATAGCAGACTAGATGAAACAGAAGAAAAAATCAGTGAACTGGAAGACTAAGCAGTGAAATTCATCTAATCTGAGAAGTGAAAAATTTAAAAAGAGAAGTAAAAATAGTGAAGATAGCTTAAGAGACTTTTGAAATACCATCCAGAGGACCAATATACACATCACAGAGGTCCCAGAAGGAGAATCAAAGAAAGAAAGGGTCAGAAAGCTTTTTCAAAGAAACAATGGCTGAAACCTTTTCTAAACATGGAGAAATAGACATCCAGACCCAGAAAACTTAAAAAAAAAAAAAAATCCAAAGAGACACACAACAAGACACATTGTATGCAAAGTGTCAAAAGTTAAAGACTAAAGAAGAATCTTAAAAGCAAGAAGTGGAAAGCACTTGTTACATAAGACTATCGGTAGTTTTTTAGCAGAAACTTTGCAGGCCAGAAGGGAGTGAGTGACGTAGTCGAAGTGCTGAAAGGAAAAAACTACCAACTAAGAATACTCTACCTGGCAAAACTGTCCTTCAAAATTGAAGGAGAGGTAAAGAATTTTCCAGACCGGGACACCTGGGTGGCTCAGTCGGTTAAGCGTCTGCCTTTGGCTCAGGTCATGATCTCAGGGTCCTGAGACTGAGTCCCACATTGGGCTCATTGCTCAGCAGGGAGCCTACTTCTCCTTCTGCCTGCCATTCTCTCTCTGGGAAATAAATAAATAAATAAAATCTTTTTAAAAAAAAAGAATTTTTCAGACAAGTAAAAGCTGAGGAGTTCATCTACTAGACTAGTCTTACAAAGAATGTTAAAGTGAGTACTTCAAGCTGAAATGAAAGATGCTAACTGGTAACAGGAAAACACATAAAAATATAAAACTCAGTGATAAAGAAAAATGTAGTTAAATTCAGAATACTCTAATATTGTGATGATGGTGGGTAGATGACTTGTAACTCTAGTGTATACATGTCAAAAGAGAAAAATGTCAAAAATAACCATAACTACAATGATTTGTGAATGGATACACAATGTAAAAAGATGTAAATTGTGATGTCAAAATATAAAATGTGCAATAGGATCCAACAGTACATTAAAAGGATTATTTACCACGACCAGATGGGATTTATTCCTGGGATACAAGGGAGGTTCAACATCCACAAATCAATTAATGTGATATACTACATTAATAAAAGAAAGGACAAGAACCATATGATCCTCTCAATTGATGCAGAAAAAGAATTTGACAAAACACAGCATCCTTTCTTGATTAAAACTGTTCAAGGGCGCCTGGGTGGCTCAGTCGTTAAGCGGCTGCCTTCGGCTCAGGGCATGATCCCGGCATTCTGGGATCGAGCCCCACATCAGGCTCCTCCACTGGGAGCCTGCTTCTTCCTCTCCCACTCCCCCTGCTTGTGTTCCCTCTCTCGCTGGCTGTCTCTGTCTCTGTCAAATAAATAAATAAAAACCTTAAAAAAAAAAACTGTTCAAAGTATAGGATAGAGGGATCATACATCAATATCATAAAAGCCATCTATGAAAAGGCCACAGTGAATATCATTCATAATGGGGAAAAACAGAGCTTTTCCCTTAAGGTCAGGAACAAGACAGAGATGCCCACTACCACCATTATTGTTCAACATAGTACTAGAAGTCCTAGCATCAGCAATCAGACAACAAAAAGAAAAAAAAGCCATTCAAATTGGAAAGAATAAGTCAAACTCTTTCCCTTCACAGATGACATGATACTTTATGTGGAAAACCCAAAAGACTGCACCCCCAAATTACCAGAACTCATACAGCAATTCAGCAATCTGGCAGGATACAAAATCAATGCACAGAAATCAGTTGCATTTCCATACACTAACAATGTAACTGAACAAAGAGAAATTAAGGAATTGATTCCACTTACAATAGCACCAAAACCCATAAGATACCTAGGAATAAACCTAACTGAAGAGGTAAGGGATCTATACTCTAGAAACTACAGAACACTTATGAAAGAAATTGAGGAAGACACAAAGAGATGGAAAATCATTCCATGCTCATGGATTGGAAAAATAAACATTGTTAAAATGTCTGTGTTGCCCAGAGCAATCTACATTTTCAATGCAATCCCTATCAAAATACCATTGACATTTTTCACAGACAATCCTAAACAAACAATCCTAAAATATGTATGGAACAAACAATCCTAAAATGTGTATGGAACCAGAAAAGACCCTGATTGCCAGGGGAATGTTGAAAAAGAAAACCAAAGCTGGGGCCATCATGATGCCTGACTTCAAGCTATATTACAAAGCTGTGATCATCAAGAGAGCATGGTACTGGCACAAAAACAAACACATAGATCAGTGGAACAGAATAGAGAACCCAGAAATTGACCCTCAACTCTATGATCAACTAATCTTTGACAAAGCAAAAAAGAATATCCAATGGGAAAAAAAGGCAGTCTTTTCAACAAATGGTGTTGGGAAAATTGGACAGCCACATGTAGAAGAATTAAGTTGGACCATTCTCTTACACCATGCACAAAGATAAACTCAAAATGGATGAAAGACCTCAAAGTGATACAGGAATCCATCAAAATCCTAGAAGAGAACATTGGCAGTAACCTCTTCAACATTGGCCACAGCAACTTCTTTCAAGACAGGTCTCCAAAGGCAAGGGAAACAAAAGCAAAAATGAACTTTTGAGACCTTATCAGGATAAAAAGTTTCTGCACAAAGGAAACAGTCAACAAAACTAAGAGGCAACCCACAGAATGGGAGAAGATCTTTGTAAATGACATTACAGATAAAGGGCTGGTATCCAAGATCTATAAAGAACTTATCAAACTCAACACCCAAAAAACAAATAATCCAGTCAAGAAATGGGCAGAACACATAAAAGACACTTCTCCAAAGAAGACATACAAATGGCTAACAGACACATGAAAAAATGTTCAACATCACTAGCCCTCAGGGAAATACAAATCAAAACCACAAAGAGATACCACCTTATACCAGTTAGAATGGCAAAAATTGACAAGGCAAGAAACAACAAATGTTGGAGAGGATGTGGAGAAAGGGGAACCCTCTTACTCTGTTGGTGGGAATGCAGGCTGGTACAACCACTCTGGAAAACAGTATGGAGGTTCCTCAAGACATTAAAAATAGAGGTACCCTATGACCCAGCAATTGCACCACTAGGTATTTACCCCAAAGATACATATGTAGTGAAAAGAAGGGGCATATGTACCCCAATGTTCATAGCAGCAATGTCCACAGTAGCCAAACTGTGGAAGGAGCTGAGATGTCCTTCAACAGATGAATGGATAAAGAAGATGTGGTTTATATATACAATGGAATATTACTCAGCCATCAGAAAGGATGAATACCCAACATTTGCATCAACATGGATGGAACTGGAGGGTATTATGCTAAGTAAAATAAGTCAAGCAGAGAAAGACAATTATCATATGGTTTCACTCATATGTGGAACATAAGGAATAGTGCAGAGGACCACAGAGGAAGGGAGGAAAAACTGAATGGGAAGAAATCAGAGAGGGAGACAAGCCATGAGAGTCTCTGGACTCCAGGAACCAAACTGAGGGTTACAGAAGAGAGGGGGGTTGTGGAATGGGGTAACCAGGTGATGGGTATTAAGGAAGGCATGCATTGTGATGAGCACTGGGTGTTTAATGCAACTAATGAATAGTTGAATACTACATAAAATACTAATGATGTGCTATATGTTGGCTAACTGAACATAATAATAACAAATGTATATAAAATGTGGGTGTGTAGCACTTTTATATACATTTTAAGTTAAATTTTTATCTGCTTAAAATAGAGTGTTATAGATATATTTTATGCAATTCCCATGATAACCACAAAGAAAAAGCCTATGGTAGATATACGAAAAATAAAGAGAAAGTAACGAAGGCATATCACTTCAGAAAATCACCAAATCAAAAAGGAAGAGAACAAATGGGAAGAAAGGAACAAAGGAATTATAAAACAATAAGAAAACAATTAACAAAATAGAAGTAGTAAGCTCATAGCTATTAATAATGCCTTTAAATGTAAACAGACTAAATTCTCCAACAGACATACAATGGCTAAATTAATTTAAAAAATAAGACCCACCTATATGCTGCCTATAAGAGACTCACTTCACCTTTAAGGATACACACAGACTGAAACTGAAGGAATGAAAAAATAAGATTGCATGCAAATGGAAGGCAAAAGAAAAGAGAAGATACACTTACAAAAGACAATAGGGGAAACAAGAGAAAAAGGGAGTCATTATATAAGAATAAAGGGATTAATTTACCAAGAGGATATAATGTCTGTAAACATTTATGCACCCAACACAAGTATCTAAATATTAATGGATTTGAAGGGAGATATAAGCAGCAATACATTAATAGTAGAGGATTTCATTATCTAACTTTCAACAATGGATAGATCATCCAGACAGAAAATCAAGAAGGAAGCACTAGACTTAAACTACACATTAGACCAGATGGACTTAAAAGACATTTATAGAAATTCCATCCAATAGCAGGAGAGGACACATTCTTCTCAAGTGCATATGGAACATTCTCCATGACAGATCATATATTAGTCTTAATAAATTTAAGAAGATTAAAATCATATCAAACATCTTTTTTGACCATAATAGTATGAAACTGGAACTCAAGAGAAAACTGGAACACTCACAAATATATGATTAAACAACATGCTCCTAAAAGCCCAATGGGTCAAAGAAGAAATCAAAACAGAAATTGAAAACTATCTTGAGACAAATGGAAGTGGAAACATATATACTAACATCTACGGGATACAGCAAAAACAGTTCTACAATGAAAATTTATAGTGTTATATGCCTAATTTAAGACCAAAGAAAGCAAGCAACTAGAAAAAGAAGAGCTATCTCCTCACACCTTTTAGAATGAGTATCATCAAAAAGACAAGAAATAACAAGTGTTGGCAAGGATATGGAGAAAAGGGAACCCTTTTGCACTATTGGTGGGAATGTAAACTGGTGCTGTCACTATGGAAAACAGCACAGAGGTTCCTCAAGAAATTAAAAATAGATCATACAAGCTATCACTTGATCTAGCAATCACACTTCTGGGTATATATCGAAATGAAATGAAAACAGGATCCCAAACAGATATCTGCACTCCCATGTTTAGTGAGGTTTTATTCACAATAGCCAAGATATGAAAACAATCTAAGTGTCTTTCAACAGATGAATAAAGAATATGTGATTGATGTATATGTATATCAATATACATACAATGGATATTATGCAGTCATGACAAAAGGCATCTGCTATTTGTAACAACATGGATGTAATTTGAGGGCATTTTGCTAAATGAAATGTTAGACCGAGAAAGACAAATACTGCATGGTCTCACATATATGTGGTCTCTAAAAAAGTTGAACTCATAGAAATGGAAACGAGAATGGTGGTTACTAGGGGTGGGGGGAAGGGAGGAGCAGGGAGGACGGTAAGAGAAAACCGGAAATGCTAGTTAAAGAACACAGACTTCCAGCTACAAGATGACAACTTCTGGATATCTAACGTTAAGCACAATGACTATAGTTAACAATATTTTATTATAAGCTTGAAAGTAGCTAACAGGAGTATATCTTAAACATTCTCAACACAAAAAAGAAATGGTAATTATCTCCTGTGATGCAGGTGTTAGCTAATGCTACACTGGTTATCATCTTGCAATAAATGTGTCAATCATCATGTTACACACCTTGAACTTACAGGTTTTATGTCAATTATATTTCAATAAAGCTGGAAAAAATCACTTAAAAACTCATTATATATGCCAGGTATTATTCAAAGTAATTTAATAATAACAACAACAGCTAATACTTCATGAATGCTTATTGAGTTCCAGGTACTGTTGTAAGCACACTGTGCAACCCTATGAGGTACATATTATTTGTTTTTTTATCTATTTATCTCACAGAATCCCAGGGAGTATCCAATCCTAGGAAGGACCTAGGAAGCAAAGGAATCAATAGTAAAGCTGGGCATGTTAACAACAACGATTCAAGAGGCTTCTCTCTAGGTCATAATCATTAATTGATTCCACTTTAATAATATGGAAAGTTTGTCTCCCCAGCAAAGATCAAATTCCCAGAGGAGAGTCTTGGTTAGCTCAGCTGGGGAAAGGTGTCTACCCTAGGATCAATCAGCTCCATCCAGAGTGGCAAAATCAGCAGCTCAGACATAATCGTCAGAGGCCCATCTGCAAGTTTTTGACTGATCTCTGAGATAGGTGAAGTTAGGAAAAGGGCACAGAATAAGGTTATAAGCCCGGAACTCATCCCAGCTCTGGTCTCTTTTACTCTGTGAAGTTGCTGGGAGAGGCAAACAGTGACTGGGAGCTATTGATTCAACTAACATTTTGGAAGGTTCCCTGAGCACCTAAGCTGTGCCTGGCACTTTAATAATTTGCCTTTGTATAATGTGCAATGGTTTTCAAAGATCTTTTACACAGACCTTTCTTTTTTTTTTTTTCTTTTTATCCTCAAAACAACCACATAAATATAGGTAGTGCAGATAGTAATTCTCCCCAGTTTTTATGGAGGAAGAAACACAAGCTGACAAATAGGTTGCCCAAAAGTCACATGTTTGGAAAGGGGGAGTGGAACTGGGACTCTGACCTCTGAGTTTTAATCCCCAATCAGTCATCCTCCCATTAATATTGGATGCGAATATTTAGTACTGGCCTGGGGAAGGGGTACTGAGCAGCTTATTTCATTGAGAAGGAAGAACTTAATGACCAAGAAGGTGAGTAATAGGGTCCAGATGAGAGATCTGACTAGCAATAAAGTGAAAATGATAGCAGAGAAAGAATTTATTCAGAAACAAACAGCAAATTTATTCATGGGATTTATCTAATAAATGACAGCAAAGAATAAAATATACTGTTATTCTAATTTAGGAAAGACTCACTCTATGTGGAATAAATAGAACGATTTTCTCTGATGATAGGAAAATACTCCACACTCGTATCAAGATGATGAACAATGTTGTCAGATAGCATTAGCCTGCAGAAGGAAATCAGTGGTGAAAAATATCAGGTTTAATTAGAACAGTCTTGGAGAAGATGCCCCTATAGGATTACTAAAAAGTGAATTCATTGCAGATCTCTTCTTTGCATCATCTGTGTCATGTAAAAGTTGAACTGGAATTATAGAGCAAACGAAATTGTCAGGTCAGCGTCACACTTTCCTCCTCAGCCAAGTTAATTTTTCATTAGGAAATATTCCCAGGCTTTCTCCCAAGAGGGTAAGGCACAAAAATAATGAGAATAAGAAATTGGCTAAGTATCTCTTGCTACGAAGAAAAAAATTATTTCACCTTGTTTCCCGAATTTTCTTCTCAGGCAATGACATTAATGTTACCTCTACATATGTCTGATATAATAAAAAGATAATTTTAGCAAAACAGAATACTGTCACTCTCATGGTCTCTTGTTGCTGTGAGATGAGGGACAGTATTTTGCCTCTGCAGTTATCAAGTCTAAATATTGAGACTTCAAAATTCAACATGCTTTTCACCAAAGTGATCCTGCATATGAGTTCCAAAGACTTTATGTCAGCTGGCTGAATGATCAGTGGTGTAATTATTACTGTCATTCTTTGTGATAAATCCTGGATTGATTTAATTATATTAGCTCACTCTCTCATTTTGAAAGAAAACCTCTTCTGTTTATATGGTGCTAAAGGTTCTTTCATACCTCCAAGATGTGGAAAGGGAAAAAAGCAAGTCGCAGAACAATGTTTCACATTCACTGGTGAGCACTCAGTGTCTAGCACAGAGAACTAGATGGAAGAACAACAAACAGTTGAGAATTGTTGCATCTAGGGAAAGGAGGGGAAGGCAGGAGGAGTGGCAGATCACAGAAGGGGGACATTCATGTTTTTTTCTAAATATTTCTGTGTGGTTTGAATCTTTTACAACAATAACATATTCATGTATGATTTGTATGATTTTAAAAGGACAATAAAATAAAAGATTCATTCAGTCAATGAGAAATGGGTCTTTTTACTCACAATGCTGCTTAAAGGTTAATTTTTGTGAAATCAATTAGTGGTTTTAGTTTCTAAGGCTAATTTCTGTTTGGGTCTGTTACCCGGTAGCTCATTTCTCTAGGAGATTTTAATTATTTTTAAATGTAAGTTTTAAAAGGTAACAAATATTAAAATATGTCAAATGTACTTTAAGTTTTAACTTTTGGCAGCATTACACAGAATCTGTCCAGAAAAGAGAATATGGTACCACAAATTTAAAGATAGACTCTTACAACTTTTCATCTAATACTTTTTCCAGAGTGAAGAGGTTAGAAAATTGTTTTAAAATTTGAAGTTCCTATGAAATATCATCCTTTTTCTATAGCCATTTACCAAACTCTTTAAACTCTAGTTTAAATCCTAGCTTTGGGTCCCTAAATCATTTCTTTGGGTGTTGTTGTTTTGTTTTGTTCTTTGTGTTTTTGTTTTTGTTTTCTTTTGTAGTTTAAAAATTACTATTGGAAAAGTTGTGTAAGTACATATTTGTTGAGAGGCACAGAGGACATAGAGAGAGAAGGAAGACTCTCGGGTTATCCTTCTTGGTCACTTTGACAAGCTCATTGTCTTCAATTTACAAAAGCTCCAAATGTTGGGGATCCTAGGTACCTCTTCATAGTCTTCTGTTCTTAAACTCCTTGCGGGCAATCTGGCCTTTACCCAAGTCTCAATTATCACATGTACGCTTAATATCCTCAAATCTGTACATACATCCCAGATCTTTAGAGTGAGCTCCAGGTTCTTCCCTCCAACTGCAATGCACTGTATCTAGTTAGATGCCCCACAGGCATGATGAACTTAAAAAGTATAAAAGTGGACTCATCTCTCTTTACCCCAAACCTACTCTATCTCCTATGAACCTGGCAGTCTCCAACCAGTGGTGATTTTGTCCCCCCAGATGTACCTGGTAATTTCTAGAGACAACTGAGGTAGAGGAATACTGCTGGCATGTGATGGGTAGATCCAGAGATGTCACTAAACATTCCAAATTTTATAGAACATGCCCTCCCAAACACACAGCAAAGAATTTTCTGGCCCCAAATAGAAATTGGTTAATAGGCCAAGTTTTAAAGATTCATTTCCAAAATAGTTGAGAAATGGTTAATTTGTTAATTAATAGTTAATGAGTTAACATTTCAGAGAACAAGGACACCATTTATCTATCCTTGAAGTCATCCTTACTTTCTACTTCTCTCATTTTCCACATCTAGATGTTTATCAGTCCCACAGATTCTAGATACAATCGATCTCCAGGTTACCATCACCACAAACAAGACTTCATTCATACTATCTCCTGGACTACATAACTCTTTTCATTAATCTCCCCTTTCTTCATCTCCCTCTGCATCAGTTTCTTTCCTGCTGTTGGAGGGACCTTTCCAAAACACATATATATTGATGCCAGTGGATGAAGTTCAAGTTGCTGATCCTGTTGTTGTCCCATCCCTTTAGATCTCTTTAGTTCCTTGTTCCCAAATCTCCCATTTCTGCTACCAGCTCCCCAAATCCTCCATACATATTAAGTACAGGAAGATCTAAAGGACTTATTGCTATCTTTCAGCTTCTGTGCCTTTGTATGTCAGGATGGAAAGCCAGCACCCTACTCTATTTTTTTCTGGTTCATTCATACTTATTATTCAGAGTGCAGCTCATATGTAACTTTGTCTGAGAATACTTTATTCCCCAACCAACTCAAGTCTACAAAGAATGCTCATACTTATCAAGGTTTATGGTGGAAAAAACAGAATGAGATTCTGGATAACTTAGATAAAAAAAGAATTTATTAAAAGTGTGTTAGTATCTACACTAGGTTGAATAGTGTTTTCCAAAAATTTATGTCCATCCCAAGACTGTAATATGACCTTATTTAGAAATAAGGTCTTCTCAGATGTAATCAAGTTAGGATGAGATTATACTTGGTTACAGTGAGTTCTAAGTCCCATATGACTGGCATCCTTTTAAGAAAAAGGAAATTTGGGGGTGCCTGGGTGGCTCAGCCAGTTCAGCATCTGTCTTCATCTCGGGTCATGATCCCAGTGTCCTGGAATCAAGCCCCACATCAGGCTCCCTGCTCGGCGGGTAGTCTGCTTCTCCCTCTCCCTCTGCCTGACACTCTGCCTGCTTGTGCTCTCTCTCTCTCTCTCTGTGTCAAATAAATAAATAAAACCTTAAAAAAAAAGAAAAAGGGAATTTGGACACAAAGATACATACCCAGAGGGGAGAATACCATGTGCATGTTAAGACAGAAGGAGAGACTGAAATGATGCATCTCCTAAGAAATAAGCCAAAGAATTCCAAGGATTCCTGACAACTGCCAGAGGCCAAGAATGGAGGCATGTAACAAATTCTCCTTCAGAGCCTCCGGAAGAAACCAACTCTGTGACACCTTGATTTCAGACTTCTAGCCTCCAGAACTGAGAGATAATACATTTCCATTGTTTAAGCCATCCAGCTTGTGGTTATTCACTACAGTAGCCCTAGAAGTCTACTACACTAGCCTAGATAATGAATAGGAAGGATAAAAATATATGCTATTGCTAGTTAGTCAAAGCATCGTTAAAATCATGCCCTGGAATGATTTTCTTAAAAAGTTGTTTCTTGATACCTGCCATTATCGCCAGCGTTACCAGCACTCTCTGGACATTTCTGTACAATTGGTATACTGTTGCAACCTGAATCCTCAGCTGTCTTCAGGGTCTATGAGCCCTTTCCCACTCCCCATGTGACTTTGTTTCATTCTCTCAAGTTGAGTGAAAAGTGCTCTTAGAGGGATCAGCTATCTAATTTGCAAAATTAAATGGGGGGGGTCCCTTATCCAAATTAAATTGGGGGAACCCAGTGCAAAATAAAAATGGGGGATCCCTTATCCAAAAATTATTAAGAATTTCAAGACAGTGACAGCAGAGCATTAAACCAAGTGCTGGACTCTTCTGAGCATAGGTCATACACATGGTGCTAGCCCTGGCTTTTAGTCACACTTGGGTAGCATACCCACCCTCTTCACTGAGAAGGTTCAGAGTACTGCCCATTCTTTTCAGTTTTTATAATGAAGAACAGAGCTCTCCCTCCTACTTAGGTTGGCATTCTTCTAAAATAGGAAGGTGATCTGATGTTTGGCAACAAAAAGACAAATGTTCCAAGGTAGAGCTTATATATATTTCATAGCACTGCATTGCAATTGACTATTTTCATATCTGTTTCCTTTGTTAAACTATTAGAAGACAAATGGTTAGTTGGACAAGTACAATCTTCTTTTCCTGTGGCCAACACTTCAAATGAGAGATGACTCACATAAATGATATATGAGATTTTCATTTCCTTGATGTTTTTCTCCTTGTGTAGATAATTTTATTCCAATATGAAATGTGTGGAGGAAATTTTGATCCTTTGTGCTTACTTCATTATCTACTAAATTGGCTTTTTTTAAGGCATCAGTTATATCGAAGCAGCATAAAATATATTAAAATACAAACTATTGTTCAGGCTCAGTCTTTTAAAATATCAGCCATTTTTAGGAAAATCAATTTTCACGTGTCCTATTTCTTTTCTACCAAGTAGTAAAGGACTATCTTTTCTGACAGCCCCCAAATGACTTCATGTACTCATCCAGTTTCTGTTCCAAATTTACTAGGCAGTCCAACCTCCGGAAAGATTGGATCTCAAGACTGAATGAACTCTCCACATTCTCTTTTGAAAGATAAACATGCACTCTATAAACTTCATTGGCCTAAACAACAGAAACATCTGTTTAGACTCATGTGCAGCTTTTTGGCTGAGTTCAGCAACAGGGAGGCTTAGGAAGTGTGTTCATCAGCTGTATTCTGCAGCACCCAAACATCATCACTGGTCACAATGATGCACTGTAGAGATTACCAAGCATGGGAATAACTAAACTGGATAGCTATTCATAAACAATCTTTGGTAATGCTATTTCACTGTCCTCCCATCCCATGGTTTTGTCTTCCATGAGAATAATTTTAGGACATAAATAAGCATGAAATGTGAAAGATTGCTGAACTAGATAGGGTTGTTAGATCACTTAAATGGACATAAATATAGAATTATAGAACAAAGCCTAGAGGAGCCTCCCCAGATTTACTTACTCTACCCACCAATGCCTGTAGTCAATCATTCTCACCAGATTAATCTTCTCTGCTGGTTACAAGTAACATCAGAAATGTTATCCTTAGAACTCTAGTCCTTTGAGTTCAGTGACTCAATAGTGAGTGCAGGAATATTTAGCAAGCACCTACTATTAAACAGGCTTTGTGTGAAAAATCATATGAATTGCCATTGGTCATAGTAGCCCTACAAGGTAGGTTTATTATCTTTATTTGATGAAGAAATCGAAAGCTCAAAGAATTTAAATGATTTACCCAAAGTCAAAAAGTTAACAAGTGAAAAGATCAAACCATAAATTTCTTAATTCTATTATCTGTTCAGTGTTGATACTGTTCTTTTCTACTGGGCCCTATAAATTACTCTTTTAAATTTTAAGTGTGAGGCATTCTATATTTGATCTTTCTAATTAAGTTCCCAGATAATTAACATTGTAGTTAGTGAAAAGTAGGTTTTGAGGAAGTAGATACAGAAGAGATTCCCTGGAACATGCTGGGAGTAGATAATGGAGAGCAATTAACAGAGAAGTATGAAATAGTTGAAGAAAATCTATCCAATTTTACATTTTTACCAGGTTCAGTCCTGTTTTTGCGCATCTTTGTTGAAAAAAAAAGTGATATAAGTAAATGATAAAGTGAAAGAATATGTACCCAATTTTACACAAAGGTATGAAGGTATTTTACGCCACTGTTTGATTTTACTGAAGTTTTTAAGAAATACGCATTTCATATATATATATATATATATATATATATATATATATATATATGTATGTAAACATTCCATCTAAGAGCTCTATTGTTTCTCTTAGTAATAATTTTTAAAATATTTTATAATTTAAGATTGTACGTGTGTGTAGTAGTAGTAGTAGTTATGTTTCATAAATATTCTGAGAATTCTGTTTAGCTTTTATTTCACATTAAAATCTTGCAACAAAACAAAAATTTAAAGATGTGAATTTACTACTTTTCTACAGGAATCATGGCTATGTCATTCAGATGCAAATTAAAACACAGCTAACTGAATATAACTGAAATGGAATTACCAGGTCCTTTGACCTTAAGCAAAAAATTTTAAAAATGCAGACTAAGCAAATGGTTTTCATACTTTATTTTCCAGAAATTTTATTCTTATATTGAATGAAAAGGGGGGAGCCCTGGAAAGCTAAAATTCACAGACCACTCCCGAATTCAGAAAGGAAGAAACCCAATTCTCAAATTAGGGGTCCTCCTGTATTACTTTGAGCCCAGACTTTCATCAAAGCTCATTTATAAAATGGCACAATTAACCCTTCAAGATATTATCATGATTAAAAAGTTAATGCATTTTTTTAAAGATTTTATTTTTTTTTTAAGTAATTTGTACACCCAAGGTGGGGCTCAAACTCACAACCCCAAGATCAAGAGTTGCATGCTCTACTGACTGAGCCAGCCAGGCACCCCTACTTAATGCGTGTTTATTGAAGAAAATTAAAAATACAGAAAAGCGCACACTACCTGTAATCCCAGTATTCATAATTATCCTTAATGTGTATGAATATCCATCCATCTAGTCATTTAGATAGAGTGATAGAACAAAATTGGAATCCTGGTAACACAATATGGTGCCTTCTTAAGTTTAATTAATTAAAAACTTGGAGAATACAAAAAAAAAAAGAAAGAAAAAATCATTCATACCCAACATCCTTATAAAAGTATTATTTTATATTAGCTTATTTTTGTGTCTTTTTGCTGTGCATGTTGCTGATGATACTGCAGGCACTGATTTTTAGGCAAATATTCACAGATACAACAGAGAAGATAATATAAATAGAGTTGACAGATAATATCTACTATGGTTGGTTTATTAATCTTTTCCAATTTAAAAGATAGCCTATAAAGACTCAGGTCTTTCAATGAAAGCTTTAAAGATCCAGAAAAAGTGACTGAAATTCCTTGGCATTAAAAATGACTTCTCTTTGTGCAGTTCTGCTTTTGTGGATAGAAGCAAAAACACTGTATCCAACTCCCTAATTTTGTAAATAATTTAGACATTGTTAGCAAGGGCAAGCAGAGAAAGATAGCCATTGTGGTTTTAAGTGTCCTCCATCTATATTGTGGGATAAACACAGATAAAGACTTTTTCTACTATTATCAGAGGAGCAGAGGCAGATATGAAATAGTTGAAGGAAGCACACAGTCTAAATTCCATCTTGGGCTACAGAATTCTCAGAATTCTCCTGACTACATACGATCCAACTGGATCCTTGAGATTGGGGTTTCTATTAGCAACAGATAACCTGTAAATAATCTTTAAATCCTTTTATACCAAAACTTTTCCTTTCTTGAGATTTTTATTTCTTTTATTTTTATATCTTTCTTTTGACCAGCCTTAGTCTTTAAATAATTTTTTTTAAAAAAGGGTGTGACCTTTTTAAAAATCCTTGCATATTTAAGAATGTCTTGTACAAAAGAAAGAAAATGAGCTAAGTGTAATTTTTGGGTTACTACCCCCTCCGTTTGAAATTCTATCAGGGAACTTCCCTTGTTTACTAGCATTTCGTTTTGCAAAAGCCAACCTGATTTTTATTGCTTTGCTGTTGACCAGTCCCAACTCTTTTGCAGGATCTGGATTTGAATTACATGTCACCAATTAGATGAGCTTACATGATATTTAGATGGTGGAAGTAAAGAGGAGGCCATCTTACTTTGGTTTTGCGTCTTGCCATGGCCAAGCAGATTTACAGATAACCTGGGTTTCCCTGTAGCAGCATTCCAGGACCCAGCTGCCTGATGTATGAGTATTTAGCAGCAGTTGTGGAACATTTCTGATCCCTATATGCAGCTATAACTATCTCTTCTTGCTTGGAGTCTACAAGACTTCGAGTGGTAACACTTTCCTAATTATGATACTGGTACTCGCTCCTTCTTCAAGACCTACTCTTCAAGACCTTCTAATAATAATTCCTCTATTAAACCTTTTTTTGCTTAACATAGCTCTATGATTTCTATCTCCTGCAACAGGATCCTGACTGATATAACTTCCCAGATGCTTCTGGAAGTTTGTTTTGTTATTGTTATTCTTTTAACTTTGTGCAACCTGAGAATAGATTTTATTAGCTTATGGTTATGAATGTGGTCCCATTAACATTAACACTAATATCTCAACTGCACCAAGCTCAAAATGCTTGATTATAATTGTTACAGTCTTTCGTAAGATTCCTGTCTCCCAAGTAGTTCCAGAATTCCTTAGTATGCTTATGTGTATCCATGAATCATCTCTTGTGTTTACCACTGGATGAGCTGAGCCAAAAATTCTCAATCCTGGGACTCATTTGTACCACAGAGATGTCACTCTGAGCTGGAACTCCATTTGTAAGTGCTCAAGCCATCCAGCTGCCATTGCCCAGGTGCTGGGGAAAATGAAAAACAACAATAACAACATAAACAATATCTTCTTGCTTGGTGCTGTTGACCTAAAACTGTGTCACTTGAAAGTGCTGGAAATCCACTACAGCTTGGTGCCTTGAATTTGGAATCGCATTATGCCATAAAAGTAGAGCTGGAACTCAACTAAGCCTTGATGACAGAAATCCATGTCCTGATTCTTTAAAAGTAGATTAAAACAGAGAGAGGGGTGTGCTTCAGTGGCAGTGTTAGAGTCTTCTATGATATGGCTTTTACAACACTTTGCTGGACACATATACAGCTCCTAGTTGACTAGCTTAGGATGATTTCTAGCAGTGGCTTCCACATGGAGTGGGAAAAATTCGCCAGTGTTATAAAGAGTGTGGTTAGTCATGGGAGACTTCCACCCGCCTCTGCTATACCAGCTTTTGTCCAACAGACATCTGAGCCTATTTATAGAAAGGATCACTGTATCCCCTTATCTTCACAAACCCCTGGAGGTGCCTAACCATGCAAATAAATGTTTAAAAAAAGACGCAAGTAGGAAAGCACGTAGCCTATCTTAACTCCCTGGGAAATCTCACCTTCCACCGTAGGTCCAATTGGAACACATTGTTCTAATTCTGGTTTAAAAAAATGTTGCCAGTTTTCTTCTAGCACTAGTTGTTTTACAGTGATTTTACCTGGAACACAGATCAAAAGTTTTTTTATATCTGATTTTGCTTATGTTCTATTTTTGTTTCGACCTCAAAAAAGAAAGTCAAAAGTAACATAATTATTATCTATTTTCCATATTCATTAGCCTCCCCTACTACTTTATTTTCCTCATTTCTCTTTCCTCTTACTTCCAAGAACACTTTTAAAATATGTTCTCCATCTCACTCATTTCTTGTTCCTCAGTTTTCTTCTTTACCTCTTCTGGGGTGAATTTTAATTTTACCATTACTATTTTCATTTTCTAGCACTGATTATCTCACCTATCTACTCTTCATTTCATCCAGTTATCTTTTCAGCTCAGGTTTTTCCCCTTTTCTTTAAACATTCTGCTTCTCTTTGATAGGAACTAGAACTTTTTAAAAATAATGCTTCATGACTTAAACATGATTGTCTGCATTAGTATACCCACACCAGCTTTCTTTTGATTAGGTGTGCATAGTTCTTTTTCCATTCTTTTACTTTCTGTCACTTGTGTCTTCATACTTCAGTTGTTTATCTTATAAGTGTCATATAATTATTATTTTAGTCTTCTACTTGCACTCAGTTCATTTTTACTTAATGTTATTGTTGAATTATTTAACATTGCCATAATACTATTTGTTTTTTAATGTCCCACCTAATCTATGCTATCTTTTCTCTCATTTTCTGTCTTCTTTTGGGTTAACCAAGTGTCTTTTATTATGCCATATTTTGTTCCTTATTATCTTATTATTTATAATATTGCATTTTATATATGTATATTATTATATATGGATATGTACATATGTATATATGTATGTTATGTATATGTATGATGTATATGTTCTAGTGTATAAACAATAGGATAATAGGGAACAAACATTTTTTCCTCTTCTCTTTAAAGTATCATGCTCCTCCTCATTGACACGAAACTTTTCTCATACTACTTAAAATGGTCTTCTGAATCAGGAAAGGGGCTTACAAGGCCATCCTGGTACTTTGTTCTACCTTTAGAAAAATAAAACTAAATGTTCTAAGGTCATTAGATTTTTCAGGAAATGGTAAAGGTACTAGTGTACATTAGACCCTTTTTTCATTAGCTATGCTAAAGATTATAGTATGCCATGTTGAGTTATTAAAGAAAGCTAATTATACCGATAAAAGTGTCCATGGAACAGAAAGATATAATTCTAAATATATATGCATCTTTTAAAAAATATATTTATTTATTTATTTGAGAGACAGCCCATGTGTGAATTGGGGGGGGGGGTGGAGAAAATCCTCAAGCAGATGCAGTCCCGATGTGGGGCTTGATCTCACAATCCATGAGATCATGACCTGAGCCAAAACCAAGAGTCTGATGTTTAACCAACTGAGCCACCCAATTGCGGCCAAACATATATGCATCTTATAACTAAAAATACCAGAGAAGATATATTAGACCACAGTACATTTAATTACATCAATTTGTTATTAAACTGCTTTTTCATTTCTAATAATTCTCTCCAAGTCCTCGTGGTCACACAACTTTGATAGAATTAGCATTCTTTTAAAATATAAACATAAATGTAAGTGATATGTCTTCCTTGGAAATTTTTATATCCTTTTTTACAGTAGCAAAAATGGTATAGAACCAAAAAAACTGCATGAACTCTGAAACATATTTAACACTTAATTGAGTCATGCTTCTAGACTCAACAAACATTATTTATTCCTATTATATCAACACAGACACAAGGCAAAAGAAAGAAAATAAATTACCTGAGTTATGCAATGATCTAGTGTCTGAATCAAAATGAAAATCCTTTAATTTTAGATTCACTATCCCTAATTGAGATAGTGACTTTCTCCATGTGAAATCTATTTTCCCTAGAACAACTCATTGAGACAGTGTTATAAGGATAGTCTTCATAGTGGCAACCACCCAACTCCAGGTCAACATCCTTTGGTGATTTTATTGCTTTTTTTGTAGTTGGTTCTTTTGTTTTGTTTCATTTTGTTTTTGTTTTGCAAATAAGAGAAAACCAACTCTTCAAACTAACTGAAGCCAAAAAGAGTCTTTATGTAACTGCAGCCAAAGGGGGCTCTCTTATATTTCTTATCTCTGCTATCCTCTGCTTGTTGATTTCTTTGTCCAAGGCTGATTTCGTCCATGAATCTGGATCAGGTGTCAGTATGTTCCATGTTTAACATGCCTTTCATCACCAAGAGAAGTTGAATCTCTTTCTCAGATCCAGTTTTAAAAATCTTAGAAAAGGACTCTGAAAGGTGTAGATTCAGTTACATTTCAACCTCTGGGACAACTAGCTAAACTGAGTACTGTGTATTCAGCACCAGTACTCAGTTGCTGGATGCACACATCAGGACTAGATAACTGAAATGGCTACAAGGCATTTTTCCACAAGAAGAAAGCTGTTGCTCCCAGAAAAAGGAAAAGGGTACTCTTACGGATTGACTTGTGTCCCCCACTCCCTCCAAAAAGATGTGTTTAAATCCTAACCTCCAACACCTCAGAATAATACCTTATTTGGAAATAGGGTTGTTACAGGCAATTAGTTAATATGAGGTCACACAGGAGGACCATGGCCCTAATCCAATATGACTGGTATGTTTATAAAAAGATGACCATGTGAAGACAGAGAAAGGTCTCACACAGGAGAAGGCCATGTAACAACCGAGGCAGAGACTGACATTATGTAGCTACAAGCCAAGAACACCAAAGATTGCCAGCAAACCACCAGAAGCTAGGAAGAGGCAAGGAAGGATTCGTACCTACAGGTTTGAAGGAAGCATGAGCCTACCTTGCTCTCAGACCTCCAGCCTCCAGAACTCAGATGATAAATTTATGTTGTTTTAAGCCACTCAGTTTGTGATACTTTGTTACAGCAATGTTAGGAAACTATACACATGCTGACTAGAGAAGCTTATATATTCCCATGTTACTGATATTAGAAATAGGGCTGGACACGGGGAGTACAGAAAGACAAGTAAATATAGCTCATCATTTCCAAACAATGCACCATTTGGTAGTACTATGTTGAATGTGCACAGAAGCCTGCACAATGGCCAGAAATCACTTTGAAGGATTTGGGGATATTCAAAGTAAACAAGAGGGATGATCAGAAACAGTTAATAGGATATATTTAATTAAAGCATAATGTTAGGGTTTTATTAGAGAGTCCTAATCTTTTTCTGTTTCAAATATTGACTCCAATTTCAGTTTTTACTTCCAAGATCTGCCTTTATTATAGATAGAATAGAAAATGATTTAAACACTTACATAGCATTTTTATGTGCATGATAAACTTCTACGTAAAAACGTCCTTTTAAAGGTTAGCAAACAACCCTATAAAATGTTGGGGAAGTCTGTTCACCCCTTACAGACCGTATCTCCCTTAATAACTTTTTCTAGTTTCAGGAAGGATCATTACTACTCTTTTGTACTTAAAAAGCAGTAAAACCATTTTTTAAAAGGCAGATGTTGTCTGGTTGGTTACATATTTGGCCAACTTGGTCATTAAAGCATCCTCTAGGGGCGACTGAGTGGCGCAGTCATTAAGCGTCTGCCTTCGGCTCAGGGTATGAGCCCCATATCAGGCTTCTCCGCTAGGAGCCTGCTTCTTCCTCTCCCACTCCCCCTGCTTGTGTTCCCTCTCTCGCTGGCTGTCTCTCTCTGTCAAATAAATAAATAAAATCTTTTTAAAAAAATAATAAATAAATAAAGCATCCTCTAATGAGTAAAATAACCACCATTAGTTGCTCCTTTGGGGTACGGTATTAGAAACACAACTTTTTAAATGGCTTTGTTTTCTGGAAGAGTATCATGTCAGCCAAATTAGCTATTAAAATTTCCAGTTTGAATTGGGAGAAGTAGCTGGTTTATTTTTATGCTTATTTAATTTGCATTTTTTTCCTTATTCCAGAAGAGATTTAAGATGGTTGAAGAATGTCCGGTCCCTCTCTACCACTACGTAGCTGTATGAAATTTGGCTAAGTCTGTTTCCTCATCTTCAAATTGGGGGAAATAAGCCCTTAACAGAGGATAGTTTATTAAAATTAAAAGGGAAATTTTATGTAGAAGTTAATTACAAACAGTAAGTGCTACATAAATGCTCATTGGTGTTATCTGTCTTCCTAGTAAAGATCAAAGTTAAAAAGAAATGAGACTTGCAAGTGCTTTCAGAAAGTAGGTGGGGTAGGTACTTGGTACTCCTGAGCTTAGTGAAGGCCATGTGGAAACCCCTGGACACCTGGGAAATGTATAAAAGGGTAAAGAGAGACAGAGATGACCAAGTAGGAAGTTTAAAAAAATGAACTTTAAATGGTTCAGCCACTTTGAAAGTTAGTTTGGTATTCCTTACAGAAATGAATGTAGTCTTATACACTCTAGCAGTCATGCTCCTAAGTGAACAAATGAGTATCTATATGAGATGTTAACTAAATGTATTGTGGTAATCATTTCACAATGTGTAAGTCACATCATCATGCTACACCTTACACTGTTATGTCAATTACATTTCAATAAAACTGAAAGAAAAAAAATTATGTTCACACAGAAACCTGTACATGGATGTTGACAGAAGCTTTGTTCATATTTGCCGAAACTTAGAAGCAACCAAGGTACCCTTCAGTAGGTGAATGGGTAAATCACATGGCATATCTATACAATGAAATATTATTCTGTGATAAAAAATGAGTATTAAACTGAAAAGACATGAAGAAAGCTTAAATGCATATTGCTAAGTGAAAGAAGCCAATGTGAAAAGACTAGATACTGTATGATACCTATATATATAAAACATTCTAGAAAAAGTAAAATCATGGAGAAGATAAAAAGTAGTTGCCAGGGTACCAGTGGGAGGAAAGCAGAATGCATAGGTAGAGCACAGGGAATGTTTAAAGTGGTAAAACTCTTCTGCATGATACTATAATGATAGACACATGACATCACTGAAACCATAAAACTAAAAAATGAGTATTAAACTGAAAAGACATGAAGAAACCTTAAATGCATATTGCTAAGTGAAAGAAGCCAATGTGAAAAGACTAGATACTGTATGATACCTATATATATAAAACATTCTAGAAAAAGTAAAATCATGGAGAAGATAAAAAGTAGTTGCCAGGGTACCAGTGGGAGGAAAGCAGAATGCATAGGTAGAGCACAGGGAATGTTTAAAGTGGTAAAACTCTTCTGCATGATACTATAATGATAGACACATGACATCACTGAAACCATAAAACTAGAAAACACAAAAAGTGAACCCTAATGTAAACAATGAACTTTCATTAATGATTATGTATCAGTATTGGTTCATCAATTGTGACAAATAAACCCATACTAATGTAAGGTGTCAATAACAGAGAAAATTGTGGGTAAGGTAGAGGAATTCTCTGTAATTCCCTCTCAATTTTCCTGTACACGAAACTTAAAACTGCTCAAAAAATGAAGTCTATTAATTTAAAACAAAAAAAACAAATTTTATTTACTCCACAATTAGATTCATCCTGTAGCTTAGATGCTGTTTGACGCTGTCATTGGAATCACAAGGATAATATGTGCAGAAGCACTTTTGTTTATTAAATGCATTTTTCTAATCTTGTTCCAAATGGGACTTAAGTTAGTTGGGTAATAAGGCCTGGGTACCAGTCCTGTAGTGGTTAAGTAATTGTGTAGACTCTCAAAACCGGGGCTGGACCAGCTATGCTGCCAGTCTGCTCTTCCATAGGTCTCGGGGGCAATGATGGCAGGGACAGCACAGAATATCCCTTTGCTTACTCTTTCTTTTGCAGACTGGCTGCCTGAAGGCCTACTGGCATTTAACACACAAATTCTCTGACCTTAGAAATGATGAGTTTCATCCCCTAATTCAAAACTAAGAAATGTCTTCCCCAAAAAGAAATCAGTTTTATTACTTTAGTCACACAGGGCATGTGTAAGCTTTAGATATTTCGTTCAGACAACAGGTTGTTCTTTCCTACTTCATAATATTTACTCTCCATGTGCTTCATCGTCAACTCTATTTGTTTTAGATCATTTTATTTCTCTTTATTAATAACTTATCATTTAATCTTTTATTCTTAATAAAATCGCCAACCCAAGGAATATGGTTTAACAAATCAGTGTACCAAACAGAACTGCTGTGGCCCCTGGACTCAAAGATGGTATTCTGGGGGAACCTGAGAACTCACAGTCTCCACCTTCATCCTTAAGAAAGCTGTGAGTCATCCCCCAAAGAAACTCTGCAAAGCCTGGAACACCAAAGATTGCCAATAAACCACCAGAAGCTAGTGAGAGGCAAGGAAGGGCTCTCCCCCACAGGTCTGAATGGAGCATGAACCTACCAACAGAATTGCCATGTTAGTCCTGAATAATTGAGTCTCTTGATAAACAAAATGTATGATCTCTAACCTACACACATTTCTACCACTGACAAAATCTATCTTTTTTTTTTTTCTCTTTGAAAAGTAGCTATGCGAGAAGCCATACCTAGGGAATATCCAGAGTCTAACCCTCTCACAGACTTACTTATCTAAACCAGTATTTCCCCAAACATAATACATTTGCCACTATTGATGTGAGAAGATTGCTGTGATATATGATTAACGGTAGTACATGACAGTTACGCATTTATTTTATCGTGCACCATAAAAATATAACTAGTATACCAAACCTATGGCTGACTTGATATTATTGCTTGGGAACAATAAAAAAGAGTACTTTCAAAGAAAAATAGTATAGGTGGTACATGGCTAAAGCAAAATTATAGAGTTGTAAAACTAAATGATAAAGTTTGGGAAACAGCTTTCAACAAATAAAAAAGGCATAATAAATTTTCCTAATAAATTACTGTAGTGATTGACTCTGGCTTTCTTAAAAAATAAATCTAACTTAAAAAATAAATCTAACCAAGGGAAATGGAAGTCAAGGAGAAGCTGAATAGCATTGGGATTATGTCCAGTAAATTCTTTTTTTTTAATTAATTAATTTATTTTTTATTTATAATAATATTTTTTATTATATTATGTTAGTCACCATACTGTATGTCCAGTAAATTCTTAAGACTAGTTGATCACATCAGTCTTTTAAATCAAACTTTCCTGCAAAGTCAGGTTAGAGTTAGAAGTTTACAGTTCTTTGTAAGACCTCTATTCTCATACCTTAGCCTTCCAAAAAAGATTACAAATCCATCTGGATGTCTCATGACATTTCCTATTTAACATTGCCAAAACAAACTTAAGTGTTGACTCCCAAATCTACTTTTTTGTATTTTTTGCCCCAGTTAGTAGTATCTCTAGCCAACCAATCAAAACTCTTCCATATTCAACTAGTCACCATGGCCTATTACTTCTACCTCTTCAACACCTTCCAAATAAATTCACTTCCACTCATTGGTATTACAGTTTTCTAGGTTATTATTATCTAGGTATTATTTATACCCTTCATGAGAATCCAATTTCTACACCACTTTCTCCAAGGTATGTTCTCTTACACTCAGATGCAGACTGAATGCCTTCAAATATTTCCCTAAAGCCCACATTTCTCATCATAGCCAATTCAATTTTTTGTCAGTTTGTCCTATTGCCTCTATAAGACGAAATATCTGCTAAAGCTAGTACCTTGTCAGCCTTAATCATTGTTTTATTCCTATCAATCAGTGTACAAGACACTTAATAAATATTTTCTTAATAGATAAATAAAATAATCAGCCAATGTATTATTTCAATAGACTCCTTATTGATTTACCTCCAAACTTGAAAACATTTCCATCCATTCTCTGCATTACAGCCCAAAGTTCTTATTGTAAAACACAATCTAACAACATCATGGTGTTATTTTAGACTTTCTGATTGAAGCTTACATAAAATAAACTTTAGCTAGCTGAAAAAAAAGAAAAAAGAAAAAGACAACTTTAAGGATGGTAGGCAATAGTGTCAATGCTCTGCCCATACCTTCTTGGATCAGTAAGCACTTTCTACCACATGGCTCCGAGTATGTGTCCACTCTCAACAGCCAATGTTCAAATCCATGTTCAAAAGCTTGTCTCATCTATAGGCACAGAAAACTGGAATTCTCTCAGAATTTGGGTTTTTTCAGGGACGGTTCTTAATTACCAACTGACAGGTCCCAAGGCAGAAACGCCCTGGCTCCCTGAAACCCTGATTGCAAAAACTCCAGAAGTGTGATCAACACTGCCTCTGGAATTCCCCTGGGGTGCTGAGCCCGAGTTACCCTCCATTGGGTTTGGGTTCATATTATACTCTCTTTTCCTTCCTGATCCCATTTTTTCCACTCCCTTATTTTCAGGGAAAATAAATACTTCTTAAATAAATATTTTTCTCATGAACCTATGTCTTAAGGTGTGCATCTAGAAAACCCAAACTAGGGCAAGAATGCATGGTGTCTACAGGACTCAAGCCTAGGAAAGCATTCATAGGAGCTAAGATTGAAAGAAGACAAGAATAATTTTAGGAAAGTAAACTCACTTTGTCATGAGCGTCTGCTTTCCCCTTGATAATCGCTCCATATTGGCTTCTCTGCTTCCTTACCTGCTTGACAGAATATGTAATTCCATAGCTCGCAAGTTAACATTCCCAACTCTACATTTTGGTTGTACTCAGATCAAATTTAAAAGAGACAGCATCTGACAGGGCTAATCTGATTAGGACATCTATCTGAAGCTTAGCCAACCATCCATGGCCAGAGAGACAGTGTCCTACAGTACATGCACAACAGGTGGATTAAGCAGAGACGCTCCAGAGCAAGACAGAATACTAGTTAGCGGGCCAGGCTATATATAAAAGTGTCAAGTAACACAATGACTCCCCACTGAAAATCCTCAGGTGGTTCCAAATAATTTTTAGAATAAAGTCCAAAAACTTTACTGAGGCATATCAGGCCTTTATCATGTAGCCTCAGCTCTTGTCTCTGCCTACCTCAGAACACAGGTGAAATGTTTGTAACACACGTGCTCTCTCCTATCTCTGATGCTTAGAATTTGTTGCTCCCTCTCACTGAAGTTCTTTCACCTCTCCTACACACGTCCTTTATCTGACCAACTCCCATTAGTACCTGTTCAAGCACCACTCTCTCTGCAAAACCTCTGCCAATAGCTGAGTCTTTGTTAAGGATCTCTCTTCTGTGAATCTCTCTGTATTACACCACACAGTTAAGTGTACGTCTGCTCAGCTACCTCCGAGTTAGAACAGAGATTTCTAAAGAGGAAGCAAGCACTACTCTTTGTTATCATCTCAATACCCACCAAAGTGCTTGATATCTTATAGATATGTAATAGATTTTTGTTGTTATTATTTTTCAAAAAAGGAAGAGAGAAAGGGAAACAGAAAGAAGCTTGGAAGAACCACCACTTCTGAGACCAGAAGTTGATTCTCTTAAAATGTTTTTTACCTCAATCTAAAATAGAAGAGTGCACAGCCATTACCGGTGCTGAGGTTTTTCAAAACAAAGTGATAAAAAAATTGGGCTTGGATCTTAAACTCTTTTGGGGACTGTAAACCTGGAATTTCATTTGATAAGGTTTGGGTGACACATTTACCAGTTATTCTTTTTCCTTACTTTTCTATCATGTGCTCACTCTGTTATGAATTTTTCCCTATCCCCATAATCTACTTAGACAAGATTCTTTTTGACCAATAATAAGACCCACCCTGTCCCGCAGGCAGTATTGTGTTTGCAAGCACTACCTGTGCTGACTTACCTGTCACTACAAGTTGATCCTGATTCTCAAATAGATAGGCTTCACTCTTGGAAATTGGCTGCTGTTTAATTATCCCTTCTGCTCATGTGGATTGAATTAGAAAACCCATAAATACCTCCTTTTACAAAGTACTTGTAGATCTGAGCTCAGGTAAGATAATACTGATGGAGCAGATAAGAAACTATAGAACCCCTAAATCCAAGTCCTGAAATAGGCATAGATGCATTTTTTTTCTTTGACCCTTTAGGAAGTCATTCAGGACTAAAAGATGTTTTTTTGTTTGTTTTTAATGTGGCAGATAGGGAAAGAAAATCAAAACCCTTGACATTCTAAGCTTCCTTTAGAATTCCTGTTAATGAAGATGTAGATTTTAGAAAATAAATTCTCCATATATAGATCCCTTCTCACAAAGTAATCATAGGTCCATTCATTCACTCAACACATTTTTTTTTGAAGTGTAAAGGTGTACAAGACATTATGACAGGTAATGGGTATCAAGCAGGGAGCTAAACACCTGCCTTCCTGAGTTTATAGTCTAGTGGGAGAAACTGACAACAAGACAAACAAAAAAGAATGTAGTTATAAATCACATTTATAATTGATGTACGCATTTATAATTGTAATGGGATTTATAATTACATGCTTAGAAGAAGAAAAAAATACCGTGCTATGGAAATCTATAATATAAGGGACTGACTTTGTCTTAGGGATTGGCAAAGTTTCCCTGAAGAATAATGATAATACAGATGATGGTAATAATAATATTCATTTAGTTCATGGGTACCAAGACTGTGATGAGAATTTCACATATGCCATCTTCCTTAATCCCAACAAGCACTCTAGAGAGAGAAGATGCTATTGAGCCTCATTTACTGATGAGGAAGCTGAAGCTTAAAATATTTAAATGACTTGACCAAAGGTACAAAGCTCAGCAGGAAATGGTTTGCTGAGATCTGAAAATAAGTAGAGTTCTGGGAAGGAGTAAAGAGTATAGGGAAATGCGTTCCAGGGTAGGGAACAGTGGGTGTCAAGGCCTGAGGCTGCTGCGAACACAATGTGGAAGAACTGACAGCAGACCACTGTGGTTCCTGCTGAGGGTCTCACTAGCATGAAGGTGAGGGCACAGAGGTAGGGACTAGCCAGCCCACAGGGGGCTTTGGACAATGGTAAGTATCTGATGACTCCTCCTAAGAACAGTGGGACCAATGAAAATTTAAAGCAGACGAGAGACATGATCGGATTTGTATTTTTAAAAGATTACTGTGACAGCATTGAGGAGAATGAATTGGAGAAAGCAATGTATTTCTTAAAACTTTGTTTAACATTGGAGGGCTTAGCTGCTGGAACAGAAAATTACATACTTCTCCCTCTCTTAATCCAGTTTTCTGATAAGACCCACCTGGCATATGTCTAAGGGGTGACATAACAGAAATCCACCCCTTTTGTGTCTTGTAAAAATATACTCCAAGATACCATCTACCAGATAATACAATGCCCCTTGTAGAGTATCCATGTGATATATTTCTTCCAAAATCTAGGGTAAGGGGAGCCCCACTCATATACTGTGGGTGTGCATCTATACCCACAATCTGATCCTGTATAATACATAATCTGGAATGTTTCTAGAGTTTTGACTTTGTCTCAATTAGTAGCAGAAACCATGCCTTCTAATTTTCTTGTCTCCATTGTAATGCCTAACAGAATGCTAAAGCACATGTAATCCATGATATATATATACATTTGTAAAGTGAAAAATAAATAATCAGACAATATGAAAGCAAATCTAGAACTCTGAAATAAATCAAACTGGCTATTTGAACAGAGATGAAAAACAAATAGTCATGCTAGAAAAGCAGGATTACTTCGAATTTTTCATGCTACTAATCCTGGTCCCTAGAGACTGAGAAATCATCTTTTGGCAGCACAAATAAGTTGAAAAAATTGTAACGAGCAGACCCACATATCTCATTAATTAATTACAGTTGCATAAGCTCTTGCTGGTCCCCCCACCTCCTGTTTGATCTTCCAGCAGGCATTTGCAGTACAGAAAAGCGATGCTTTACCTAAAAATGGGTTTCTTGGAGGTAATTACTATTGTTCTCATTTTACAAATAAGAAGTAGGCCTAGCTACCAACTGTCCTCTTCAAAATCCCACAGTTGGTTGAATAGTGGAGCAGGGACATGACCCCAGACTTATCTGGTTCCCAAGCCTGTGTTTTTCCCACTGTACTTTCCACTATACTTTCTAAAATAGATCTAAAATAAGGGTGGGAATTGAGGGAAAACTGACCCACGCTATTACTATAATTCATTGAATACAAAGACTTCACTAAAAAATAAGGGTTACATGAAGCCCAAAGGGAAGAAAACAATTCCTCAGTTGCTACAGGTTTCTGAAGAGTTTCAAGTATTCACATGAGAGTATTTGTAATGTTTTGTAGCTCCCCAGCAACCTTGAGAAGAACTCAGAAGCAGACGTTTTTATTGTCCTAGCCTGAACCTCCTTTATAGCAGTCAAGCTAGGAGGAGAAGTGCCTAGTGTGAGCTCAGGCCTGTAGCACATGGAGTTCACAAATCAGGTGAAGGGGGACCCTAAGCAAGGGAAGGTCCAAAGCATCAAGTTCAAGGGAGCAGGTGGAGGACAACTATCAGATTAACGCCAAAGGGCCTCTGGACCTCAGTTTCTTTACTTATAAAGTAAAGAAAGAGATAAAGAAAAAGATAAAGAGTAAAGATAAGAGATTCAGTGATTAAAGGGAAGGATATATATAAAGCACTTGAAATAATGCCCTGATCAATAATTTTTAGCTATTATGTTGACCACAAAGCAAGCAAGATTGAAGAAATAAGATCCAGAAGTTGAGGCTGGAAAAGTTCCCAGAAGCAAGATTTGTATAATGACAAGAGCCTGAAGTAACAGAAGTCAGTTTACGATGAGACAGGGGGGAAAAAAATGAATATTATTCCACAAAGTCAGCACAAAGATGCGAACAGTCTTCCCTCTGCCATTCTGACTTCTCCTCTCCATAAGCATATTGGAATAGTGTCAGAAGGTAGCATGACCTTCTTGAAAAGTTGTCCATCCCTAGTCAGTGATATTAACAGAAAGAGAAATTATGGTAAAATTTTACTAATCATAGCTAACACCGAGTGATCAGTTCCAATCAGAAATTTTAAGGGCCAGCTCATGACTCACCCTGTTCCCTTCCTCCCCTGTGATAACCATGGAAACACATGTGGTAATGGAACCTCTAGGAGCCTGGCCCTTAAGTGGACAATGTTGAGCATACCCACCCTGCAGACTGCACAGTTCATGTAGCATACAGAAGAAAGAAACTTCTGTTGTTAGAAACCACTGAAATTTGGAATTGTTTGTTACCATGGTATATTCTAGCCCAGTATATTCTGTTCTCGGTGTGCTCCTGGACCAGCAGCATCAGCATCATTTGGGAACTTGTTAGAAATGCCAATTCTTGGGGTGCTTGGATGGCTCAGTCAGTTAAGCGTCCAACTCTTGGTTTAGGCTCAGGTCTTAATCTCGGGGTCCTGGGATGGAGCCCTATGTTGGGCTCCACACTCAGCACAGAGTCTGCTTGTCCTTCTCCCTTCCCCTCTGCTCTTCCCCCTCAGTTTCTCTCTCTCTCTCTCTCAAATAAATAAACTCTTTAAAAAAAAGAGGGGTGCCTGGGTGGCTCAGTCAGTTAACCATCTGCCTTCAGCTCAGGTCATGATCCCAGGATCCTGGGATTGAGCCCCATGTCGGGCTCCCATTTCAGTGGGGAGCCTGCTTCTCCCTCTCCTTCCCCCACACCGCTTGTGCTCTCTTTTGCTCTATCTCAAATAAATAAATAAATAAATAAAATCTTAAACAAAAAAGAAAGAAAGAAATTCTTGGGTTTCATCCCATACCTACTGAATCAGAAACTCGGGGATAGGGTCCAGACACTTTTTAACCTCCAGGTGAATCTCACACATGTTAAGGTTTAAGAATACTGACCTTATCTGTCTTCACTAGGAAGAACTACCTAGTAGGAAAGGAAATATCAATTTTTATTCTATGGGTACATATGAGAAAACTGTAGCCCAAAGAAGTAAATTGACCAAAATCACACAATTAGTAAGTGGCAGAACAAAATTTGATTCAAATGTTAGGCTCTTAACCATTTTGCTGTCTCCACTGCCTATGGTAATAGTAATCTGACTTCATTAGAAATTCTAACAGGAAAAGAACAAAGCCTTCATCACAGAAAAGTTTTCACAAGTTTGCATTTCGTTACTACTTTCAAATATTCAGATTCATTATGTCTAAAAAAATAATGGCATCTACAGAAAAATGACAAAGATGCTTTGAGATTAGCTTTAAGAAACAAATAATTATGGTTTACAAAACCAATGAGTTGAGCTTTGTGAGCTAATAAATTCCCAAAGGGATCACAAATATTTTATTCAGGTTAGATATCAATCTGGTAGTTTTACTTGCCTCACAATTTTGAAGTGACTTTAAAGCTGTCCTTCCTTAGGACTATTACTCTAGGGTCATCTATGGGCAGGCTAAACCGATAGCCACAGGGTGAATTAGAATCAGTACACAGCAAAGAGGTGGGAACGAGGGGCAGGGAGATGTAGGAAATGAGGTTAGAGATACAACAGAAGACAGATTGTAGAGGAGAGGATCTTACAGTCTTCTAAATTTTTTTAATTTTTTTACCCTGGTAGAGTAAGAGTCTATGATTAGAAAACAATGGATTAAGTAAGTGAAGTTAAATTAGTTTCTTTACTCTAGACTTTTTCATAGTCTTTACTTTGCTAATGAGCCGCATGCTTGTCCAGGAAGTTGAAAAAGTATGTGGTTGTGCTATTGAGAAGATAGTGATTCTGTTAACCATAGTTACAGAGAATAGAAACTGGTGCGACTTGATGGGAAATAACAAATTGGGCTGACATGTAATATTTGAAGTGCCTATGGGGAATATCCAGGTGGAGCTACCCAGAAGAGAATTGAGAAATAAGAGTTCAGATCTCAGGTAAGACATCAGAGATAAATTTGTAGATTTGAAAATCAAATCTAAATAATATTTATGAAGTCTATGGTTATGCTACTCGTTGAAGAAAAGAAGTGAAGGATCGTCCACCCCATCTACAGAAACAGCATTAGAGTCTGAAGTTCCTATTTGAGTTATTTGCATTGTGTAGATTCCTTAGAGAATTGCTCAGTTCTCTAGTTCACTTTTTCCTGTAGATATGTAGCTTGATCCTAACATTTACTTCTCAGACCTTCTTTTATATTATGCAGTATCTTCATGTTTGTATTTATTGAACTTTGCCAACAAACACAAGAAAGAAGGAGAGTAAGCTGGTGGGAAGAGGGGAACGAAGGAAGAGAAAAGAAGGGAAGGGAGGAAAGAAGGAAAATGAAATTCAGAGAGAAAGAAAAGAAAGACAGAAAGATAGAAAGACAGAAAGGCAAAAAGAAAGAGAAGAATCTGTTCACTCAATTTAACTTCTTTGAAGTTTGCTGTGCTTCTGTTTTGTGTAATCATTGTTTTTTTCCAAACCAAATGATGTGACAAAAGCAATATTTCCAAGAGATGACTCACCTTTCTAAAATATTGAGAGATAATTTGACTCATATCTCAAGAATCACCTTTATTTTTCCCTTGCCTTTTTTTTTCTGGAAACAAAAAACTGGATATTTTGGTAATTGAGTAACTTGGATCTTAGCTTAGTTTAATGGCAAATTTGAGCTAATGTACCAAATTAGCAAAATGAATCATACCAAACATTCTTTGGCTAGGCATACTAAATTTCTACTATATAGTCACTCATCTCTTTCATGGGAAATACGTCCACCTTCCAAAGGCCATATGCCATACTCTTAACAGTACCATCGTTCTAATGAAGAATGATTTATCCATTGAACTTGATTGTCAGAGTAAACCATACCTAATTCTAGGGAACTGATTGTAAATGTGAATACTTGAACTTGATTCAGAACTATCAAGTATACTTAGAACTTCAATCAGTTAATCCTGCTGGAATTTTAGTCTCTAAAGACCAAAGTCACGGAAGTATGTTTTGGCTTTAACACACATTTTTCCATTGCCATAGTCCTTTGTTTTAAAATCATTTAACTGGGAACTGTTAAAAAGTCTTAGAGACTTTTTATCTCCTTAACTAATGCTTCATTTCAATTACTGTTATAAAGCCACTAAGTATCTACTTTAGGTAAAGAAGAGAGAATACCAGTTTGTATCTTGTTATTCAACAAAAAATGATATTTTCATGTCTAAATATCTCCAGTATCTTCTGGCTAAAGTTGAAAAGAATTAATATTTTCAAGGACAGTAGCAGTAAGAGCAAGAAGACAGCCTGATATATTGAAACTCTTGATGTTAGTGAAATAAGGGTGAATCAACAATCATTTTAGGTTCTTTATAAAACAAAACTATTTTGAGAAACAATCAGCTTTCAACATGCATTCATGTGATGATGTGTTCACCTAATTTTATTTTACTTTGCAGAGGTTTATAAACATGTGACAGATTATTTAACTTAGTATTTTTCTTGTGATCTATTTTCTAATTTATTACATGGCTATGTTACTTTCTATATTGTTCTATTTCTATTCACATTATTTTAAATCCAAGTTAGGGCCATCTGATTAGCTCAGAGAATGGTTTAAAGATTGTACATTAGGGGCACTTGAGTGGTGAGGGAGAGAGTGTAGATACCCAGAGAGACCAGTCAGAATAGCATGACTTACTAAGTCTAAGTCAGTCATCAGAAGACACGAAATGCGTCATTTATTATAGATGGACATTTCAGCAGAGTACGCTTAAGCCATATTTTTTTTTTCTCTAACCAGCAGTTATTTTATAAAACTAATATTTTGGGTTGTCTAGAGAGATAGTAGAAGGATTTGTTTGTGTAGCCATATCAGTTCATAATGTTTTTGTAATTTAGATGATTAGTTCTACTAAGTAACATGTAAAAATAATAAATGTATTTTAAAAACATTTAAACATAAAGCAGATGTTCAGATGTACCAAGAAAGGAATAAATTATGAGCAAAGAAAGAGACAACCCTGTGATCGCACTTCCACCTGCTCATGTGCTTTACATGTGGAGCCTCACTGGCAAAGAATACGGTTGTGAGCTTTGGAGCATAACCCAGACCATGTAAGTCTGTTTTCACTGACGTTACCAAAAAACTCATGATCTGCCAACACAGCTCCAAGGTCATAAGCTCAGCTGAGGAAAACTGTTACTCAGCAGGAAATGGAATCATATTTCATCTGGGTCTTTATTCGTTCCTTCTGTAATGATAAATTCGTGAAATAAATACCTTCAACTCAGTATTCTAAACCTACGGAATCTCTCAACAACATAAAAGAAATAAATTCCCTTTTAAAATATTGGATAATTTTCCTTGTGAATAACAATAAACAATAGAGTATAGATAATACATAAAAATTGGGTTGCTTTCTGTGTCTTTGAAATTTTCTGAAAATAACTAAAACATCTCAAAACACTGCATCAAGTGAATCACTGCAGGACTCTTTGGGAAAATTACTCTATTTAAAGAGAAAACCTTATTATATCTGAGTTTCTGTCAAATCCTACCAAATTCCTAGGAAAGTAAACCCAGAGAGGTAATGACGAAGTCTATAACTCTAGCGAATCTCAAGAAATTCTAGGCCAGGATATAAAGACACAAATTGTTGGGGAGTTATAAAAAGAAGTGAAGACACTGTCTTTACAAGTTAAAAGAAGACATGATGGGTCATATTCACTATTAGTTGAGTCCCTGCCATATTGAATTTATTTATTTATTTACTTTCATTTTTAATTTTTTAAAAGATTTTATTTATTGATTTGGCAGAGAGAGAGACAGCCAGCGAGAAAGGGAACACAAGCAGGGGGAGTGGGAGAGGAAGAAGCAGGCTCCCAGGGGAGCAGGGAGCCCTATGCAAGGCTCCATCCCAAGACCCTGGGATCACGCCCTGAGCTGAAGGCAGATGCTCAACGACTGAGCCACCTAGGTGCCCCTGCCACATTGAATTTAAATACACATTTACTGAGCAATTTATTTCCCATTATACCTAAAGGGTGAACATTGAAAGCAAGACTCTATAATCTAACCTATAATTTCCCTCTCATAAAATTTGAAGATAAATTAAAAGCATTAGCTATTGTTATTATTTGCAAGCAGTTTCTTCATACTTTTACTATGTTAGTTACTATAATTTAGCCTGTCAGCTGAATTTATTGTTTACCACCATAAAGAGAAGGAAGGCAAAGTTGGGGTATTTGTTGAGATTTTGAAGTCTGATTTATAGTGTACCTTTCAATAAGGGCGCTTGGTTATAGAATATTTGATGAACTATTTTGTTTAACAGGTTTTTTAAACAAATTTATTGTTTTTATATGTTACTAAAGAGAATAAGTCATTCATAAATACAAATATATTCTGAAACAACATGACTACACAAATCCTTCTAGTATCTTTCTAGATAATCCAAAATATTAGTTTATTTTTTTAATAGAACTGTTAGTTAGAGGGGAAACTTTCACTTGCCTAAGTAGGAACCTAAATGTCTATCTGTAGTAAATGGGGCATTTCATATCTTCCAATGCCTGGTTTAGACGAAGTAATGCTCTGCTAGCTGGTCACCTTCATTCCCAAAAAGCTATGCACTTTTCTTCAAAACCCATAGATAAAGGAAAGGGTTGATCTTATCTTTTTTTCTCCTGCTGGATAAATTTGAGATTGAGACCCTTATTGAATCTCTATAGCACTCCTGAAATTTGGAGAGGATTTCAGGTCAATTGATGCCATACCACTTCTCAAGATCAACACTATTCTATTTGAGAATGTCTTATGGAAACATCCATGTGGCGACTTTCCTTTTTAAGTTCATATCAACAAGTATTAATTATCTTTTGTGTTCCAAGAACTGTTGGAGGAGATTTGGAAGACACAAATGATGTGGTCATTGCTTTTGGACCATTATCTGGCCATCTCCTTACCCTAATTTTGGTTTAAAATAATGTGAGTAAGTAGAGACAGCAACATGGAACACAGGTCATCAGTAATAAATCAGAACATAGATCACAAGGGAAATACTGAGTTAAATCATGAGGTGTGCTTATCAAGCTCTGCAAAGAAGAGAATTTGGGGTGAAAAAATCATCATGAATGTAAAAAGCTGATTGTTTCTTGAAGTAGTGTTTATGAAGAACCAAAAATGATTCTTGTCTCAAATGCATTTTATTGACATCCTGAGTTTTGGTTTATAAGGCCATCTTTCTGCTCTTATAGCAACTATCTTAGAAAATATTCTTTAAAGTAGAGGAAGACTTGATGAAGAAAAAATATGTGGAAGATAATCTCTGCTGACATTTAAATATATACTTATCATTAGATGATTCAAACAACAGAAAATATGCTCACCCTTTAATATAACCCTAGTTAGCCACTTTTGTGTATCTTTCCAGAAAGTAAATTCTAACCATACGAAAACATATATGGGATAATCTGTTCTTTTATTTCAAAACAATGATTATTTTTTTGAATACGTGATATTCACATGGTTCAAAATTTAAAAGATACCAACAAATAGAGAGTGAAAATTCTCACTCTGTCCTTTAGCAACCCATATTCCTATCTTTGAGGAAATTCGTGTACCGGTTGTTGTGTATACTTTCATTTTTTTTTTAAAGATTTTATTTATTTATTCGACAGGATAGAGACAGCCAGCGAGAGAGGGAACACAAGCAGGGGGAGTGGGAGAGGAAGAAGCAGGCTCATAGCAGAAGAGCCTGATGTGGGGCTCGATCCCATAACGCTGGGATCACACCCTGAGCCAAAGGCAGACGCTTAACCGCTGTGCCACCCAGGCGCCCCAGTTGTGTATACTTTCAGAAACATTTTATGAATGTTCAAGCAAATATATCTATGCCTGGTATAATCTCATAAATATCTGAATGTGACATTTTTTTCCATCTTCTTTTGATAACAAGTAGGGTTTCTTATAACTCTTTATCGGCTCTAGACTAGCTTCTAGGTTTTTAGTGTTAAAGCTCTTAATCAGCATCTTGTTCCTTCACATTCCTCCATATACCCAAGAGGAAAAGAAATGTGAAAACAAAAACAAAACAAAAAAACTTGCATACATTTTCTTTATAATGTATTGGTAATACACAATTTGAACAGCTATACAAAATGCAATGTACTGATAGGGGAAACTGGACTTGAAAGCATTTTCAAATATATATATATTATTTCCAATATATATATATATATATTTATATATAATATATATAAAATCTGAACATTTTAATTGACCCCAAATTTAACAAGTCCAGGAGACTTATGTGTACTAAAAGAGATAATGTTCCCTACAGTTTCATTAATCAGTAGCATATATTTAGATAAAATTAGATCAGATTTGGAATTTTGTGTCTAGTTCTGGGCACTGTCATTTCAAAGGTATATTGGCAACATCATACATCTGAAAGAGGCTTATCCAAATTAAGACCTCCTGGGAAACCTGATTATTTGTGGATTGCTTTATGGGACTAAAAAGCTCGGTTTTAGAGTAGATGAGCAGGGAGAAGAATATGTAAATGAGCTTCAACTATGTAAAGGGCTCTCACACTGAGGACTTATTGGATGGATTCTGAGTTACTTCAGAAGGACTATTTGACAGGGAGTAGCTATCCCAGAAAGTGATGGTCTTCAGAAGCTGAGACTGTTAACTAATTTTTGTCCCTAGAAACAAACGAGAAATAGCCAACTCTTTCTTAGTCAGGGAAACAAGAGAACACTCAGGTAATGCAAGCGGAAAAGGGTTAAAAAGGAAACTAGGACCAGAGTATGAGGACCTAATAGGTCACCCTTCTACCCCCACCACCAAGTCTCTTTCTCAAGATCAGGCTTAAGCTTTCATCTTCTTCATACTAAACTTCTGAACTGTCTCTGAGAATATGCCTGACTTCTCATTGTCTCTATTATTATCCTAATTGGAAACTCAGTTAACAGTGGGATTGTTGATGGTGCCAGTGCGAGGTGTGACTGTCATAATTTCCCACTACGATTTGCGCTTGGAAGGCATCCAGGTTGATAGCTCATGTCATCTAGACTTCCCAGTGCTGTAAAATGATTTTGACTTCATCGTGGCATGGCAATGGATTTATCATCCTACAAGCAAAAACAAAAGTGTGATAATTGTCCTTAATGTGCTAGGAAAATATTTATGGCACTTTTAAGACTGGAAAGTCTGCATTTAAAAGTACTCGAGTATGAGAGGAAATGAAAGGATATGCTAAAATTATGTGAAGGCGTGGCTTATCTCTGAGGGAAAGGTTTTATGAGCGAAGTCTGCTCACCACAGCTGGATCGGCTTGGAAAGCATCAAGAGACGGGAAGAATGGAAAGTCAACAATCATGGAATGAGGTTGGGGATCTCCAGGGTAGAATTAGGAGCTACAACAGGAAGCGTTTTTGTACAAAAGGAAGTTTTGTAAATGATTTTGACATTGATCATGGGATTTCAAGAAGTTTAATTTTATTGGATCATAAATTGTGCAAAAGTGGAAAAGATTCATAAGTTTGGTGGCTCTGTGGTCAGTGACTATACGATCTTAGATGTTAAATCTGCAAATTAAGTCATGTAGATAAAATCTTCAACTTTAGAAGATTTTTATTTTTTGTTATTTATAGGTTTCAACAATGTATAGCTCCAGAGGTCAGAATATAGCTCTCTTATTGTGCATTAACTTGGGTTCTTTTTAATTATCTGAAATTACCTCATTATTTAAGACATCCTATTTTAAATTATTGGATCAAATATAACTTGTAGATCTTGTTGGAAAATTAAATCTATTTCAAATCAAAGGCACAGTATAACTTCAAATAAGAAAACAATATATGACATTAGCATCTGCATAGGGTTCTGCCACATGTATCAGAAAAGCATAGTTCAGTACACGCACCTCAGGTGCTTTTCAACTAGTAACCCAGACGTTTGGCCTACAGGACATCAAACATCCAGTTTGTCTAAATAATTGATGCCTTACTAAAATGACCATGTTCTTCAATTCAGGTGTGTTCTGATCATTTAATTTCGGTGTCACTATATCTATATGGATACAAATAATATTTTTTGCATAAAAATTTATTGGGAGGCCTTAAATTATTTGGCTATTTTAGTGCATACCTGAAACTCCACTTTTTACTTTATCCTGTAGATCCAGTTTTTATTTCCTCTTATTATGTACAACCGACAGGATGTTTACCAAGCACTAAAGAGACACGGTGTGCTAATTACTACAAAATTAACTTCTTACATAAAATATCAGGTTAAAAATTAGCATCTCTAATTCTCTTTTCATTGGGTCATTTCCTCTGGTTTTGATGACCTCTACTAAATATTTAAGCAAGTTGCTTCATGTTCATCAACAGTCAGCCACTGTCAAACTCATTAGTGGTGCTCTTAAATAATTATTAGTAAAATGTCACTAGGCTTAAACTTCACTGAACCCAAGTTTTGCTTTTTGTCCTCATTCCCAATCTAATTTGACTTTTGCTTTAATGAGTTCCCTTCCTCTCGGGCACAAACCCGCATTCATTTCCTTTTTGCAGAGCTCTCTATCAATATGTTACTCTTAGCTATAATGTAACCAGTGCAGTCAGTTTGTACTTCATCAGGGAAAGAAGTTGTTTATTCATTTTATAAAAATGATTTATGGATGAGAACTTTAAGTACACAGAGAGCAAGGCAAAAATAAGAGAATAACAGTTCTGACCATGAATGCAGGTGCTGTTTAAAACTCTCCAGTGCTTTGTACATAAAGAAAACTTTTACATGTTGTAAGAGATTTCACATATTTTGCTAAGTGAATTTAGATTATGCCTCTAAGAATACTGTTCCTCAGGCCCAAATTCCCAATAAACATCTATATTCATTTGTAGAATAAAAAAAAAAAGGAGGTTCTTAATTACGAGCACAACTGGTGCTTAAAGCATCTGTAGTTGTCAACTCAAAATTCAAACAAGAAATCTGCTTGCATGTGACAAGCTAAAATCAACTCCAAATGATGTCCAAATTGGACAGAGTTTGGATTTTGTCACCATAGTCCCAACATTTCAGTTTAGATTAAGAACAGACTCATTTTCTACTGTGTCTCTGGAAGAGATCATTCCTCTTTCTCCAGCTGCTGAGAAAGAAATCCTGACTTATATTAATTACAGTTACACAAGGCCACAACAACAGATACCTACCCTAAGCACAGAAATAAATTTTCCTAATTCTTAAAAAGATAAGTAATATAAATTTTTATTTTTTAAATCCCATTAATATGTATAATTTAAACAATATAATATATTACACTTTTCACATTAACAAATTGTTTATATTATACTGAATTGGACTTAGAAGATATTTGGAGAAGCTTTCATTTAGAATAAATATTTTCTTTCATATAGAAAAATATTATTTGTTACTTATTATTATTTATATCTTAATTCATATCTTAAATTAGTGTATCTGCCAGCAAATTTTATTGTTGGTTAATAGTACTTTGGATCACATACCATATACACACATACACCCCCCCCACACACACCACATACACTAATAGACTAAATCTGATCATTGTTCAAAAATAAAAAGTTAGATTTAACACATTCTAAAATTACTTTAAAAAGATAGCCAACACCTGAAGCACAAGAGAAGCTATTTCTATTAAAAGAAAAAGAGGGGCACCTGGGTGGCTTAGTCGGTTAAGCATCGTGATCCCAGCATCCTGGGATTGAGGACCTATAGCAGGGAGCCCGCTTCTCCCTCTGCCTCTCTCTCTCTCTGTCTCTCATTAATAAATAAATAAATAAAATATTTTTAAAAAAGAAAAAGAAATGAATGATCTGAAACCTGAGGCCACAACCTAAAAATGACCTCAAAGTCTCTACACTCTTTGCTTAGGATACTAGAACACAAAGAATTCACCAACCTTCCTCTCTTGTTATGAAGGCAAATACATAGCAACCTGACTTCCAAGTGTTTCCTCCTCTACACACTCACACTTAGAAAAGAAAAATAAGTTGACGTTGTTTGAAACAACCTGGAGTAGTGGAAAGTGTAGATTTTGTATGAGCCCTGTGTCAATTATTCACTTCAAGGGGTTGTAAGGATCTGAAATAGCATATAAGATTCTAGAAAGTACTAAGGATGCAAGAAATACTTACTTAACCTCCTCTAGACCCCCCTTCTCCATTTATTCATTAATTCACTCATTCCTTAATGATTAGATAACGTGCAATTCAGAAGAACAACAATGTATTAGTCAGGATGTGATACTACAATAAAAAAATAGGCCCTATCATTTCAGTAACCCAACAAAATACACTCTTATTTCTTGATTAACTTACAACCCTATTCATTCAAATAGGTGAGGCAACTCTAGTCTTTCAGGATCCCTGGCTGTCAGCATCTATACCATCTTCGAAATGGGGCTCTTAAGATCACCCTGTCAGTTGCTCTCCCAGTTGGGAGGGAAAAGTGAACAGCGAAGCACATGGGCTCCCAGCTCTGGAACCAGCTCTGGATTTCACTCATTAGAAGCCAGTCACAGGGCCACAGTTAATACAAGGGAGGCTGGGGAATATAGTTGGTTGTGTGTCCACAAACTACAGGAAGAGAAGTCAGGTTTGGGTATATAGTGATCTCCACCACATCAAGGTTAGGAAAACTAACAAAACTATAAATCTGTTTGAACTAAAATTCCAAATTTTGAGTAACTTCTTAGAAGACAAATTTTTGCTGTAATAATACTGATCTTTATTATTACTATGACTGACAAACATGAATACCCAGGTACTACTAAATGCTTGTGAGACATGTGCTTGAGAGACTTTGTAAGAGACAGTGAAGCACAACAGTTAGAAGTGCAGACGCCATCAGTGTCTGGACTCTGCTACTTCTCAGTCGGTGACCTTGACTGAATTACCTAACCTTTTCTAGTCTCAGGCGTTTTCATATGTAAAACAAGAATAATAGCCTAACCTACTTCATTAGGATGCAGTGTGGACTAAATGAGTTACACATGAAGCAATCAGAACATGGCTTAGTACACAGTTAAGTGTTGGACAAGTTCATGCTGTTATTATAATAAACACAATGACAGTTCTTGCTCATTAAACTATTTTAATTCTTTGCTACAACCATTTTCACTTCTTTTAGGCCCAGGGAATTGTAAATGCTATGTAAAGTGATTTCAATTCCAATTCAATTAGCCACTGGGTTCAGTGATTTATTCAAGTCCCTTTTCACTTATAAGGTGGAATGAGAACCTCTAGGGTGAATGAAGACCACTTACAGGCAGCGCCATATTCAATCTAGCGGCTCATAAAACCTACTTCCTGCCTTAGCTCCACCCTCCTTACTAGGAAGGAAATGATAGATGGACAGCAGAGTTTAAGAAGGAAACTGTATGGGTAAGTAGGGATTTTATGGCATTCCTCCAATCTAACCACATAGTTGTTAGGATGTGGTCATGGGATGAGGGAGCTGGGGAAATAGGCGTAAAAGTGGCAGTGTGTGTTGATGATGGGCGGAAGCCTGTGATCACCACTAACAGGATGTAAAACAGGTCCGAGTACAGAAGCTCCTACACAGCAGGCATAGGGACTAAAGTTTCATGGCAGTACCAGAGCTGCTTATATTAATAGCCAGTTCTATCTGTTTCAATCACTGGCACTCAGATAAATCTGGTCTGGACCTCTGTTCCTCTATTTTTGTTGTTGTTCGTCTTAACAGCTTTATTGAGATCTACTTCACATACCATCAAATTCACCCTTTTAATGTTTACAATTCAGAGATTTTATTATATTCACAGAATTGTACAACCAGGTTCAGGAAGTTCATCACCCAGAAAGAAATCCTGTGCCTGTTAGCAGTCACTCTCCATTCCTATCTCCCCATAGCCCTCACAACCACTAATCTCCTGTCTCTATAGATTTGCCTATTCTGGACCTTCATATAAATGGAATTGTGTAGATGACCTTTTGCGACTGGCTTCTTTCACTTACCATAATGTTACCAAGGTTCACCTATGTTGTAACATGTATCAGTACTTCACTCTTTTTTCTATGGCTGAATAATATTCTATTGTGTGGATATACCACATTTTGTTTATCTATTCATTATTTGGTGGATATTTGGGTTGCTTCCACTTACTGGCTGTTATGAATAATGCTGCTATAAAGATGTACAAGCTTTTGTGTGGACATACGTTTTCATTTCTCTTGGGTATATACCTAGAATTGGGATTCCTTGGCCATATGATTTATATTTGAGGCATTGCCAAACTGTTTTCCAAAGCCTCATATTGCCTTCCCACCAACAATATATGAGAATTCCAATTTGTTCACATCTTTGTCAACACTTATTGTTGTCCTTCTATTTTATTACAGCCATCCTAATGGGTTTAATGTGATATCCAACTTCATTCCTTTTTTTTTTTTTTTTAGATTTTATTATTTATTTGACAAAGAGAAGAAAGAGAGAAAGAGAGTGTGTGTGGGCACACAAGCAGGGGGAATGGGAGAGGGAAAAGCAGGCTGCCGTCCTGAGCAGGGAGTCTGATGTGGGGCTCGATCCCAGGACCCTGGGGTCATGACCTGAGCCAAAGGCAGACACTCAATGGACTGAGCCACCCAGGTGTCCCCCAACTTCACTCTTTTGCATGTGGATATCCAGTTGCTACTGCACCATTTGTTTAAAATACTGTTCCTTCCCTATTGAAATGTCTTGGCACTCTTGTCAAAAATCAATTGATCAGAAATGTAAGGGTTTACTTCTGGACTCTATTGCTCTATCTTGCCTCAAATATAACTGATAAACCCAAAAAAACTGCAGAAAGAGAAAATAAATATAGCCAAAGGGAATTCTCCATTTGAGTATAGTACAACTGGCCAGTTTTGCCTTCCCTGCTTCCCAGTCCCCATAGTATTTGGTAGGCTTTCCATTGGCAGACACCAACTAATAGAAATGGACACCTGAATGTCATCAGTGGTTTCCTACAGGCCAAATTAAATTTCCGTGCTTTTAGTGATGTCCCCTAATTTTCAGCATTACTAGCCACCTCTCCTTCAAATCTGGCTTTGTTCTCCTACCTCTCTGGCTATTCTTCAGACTACTTCACTGACTTTTTTTTTCCTCCACTCATCCACAAATTAAAAGTTAATGTTCTATAGGGATTCACCCTCAGCCCTCTCTTTATTTAAAGACTTGTGGTTGCCATCCCGTATCCATTCATATCCTTTTTACATAACAGAACCACAATTGTAGCTGGACGCATTGCTTCAAAGCTAAATGATTATGTTTCCTAACTTCCCTTGCAATTGGTTATGGCCATATGACTAAATCCTGGCCAGTAATACATAATCAAAAGTGTGGTGCGAATCTGGGGAATTCCTTAAAAAGTTAGGGTGTGCACCCTGATTTTGCTTTTCTTCTTTCTCATCACCTGGAATGCAGTTGGGATGGCTGGAGCCCCACTGTCACCTTGGACTGTAAGGATGAGGGTCATACCCTACAAATGTAGAGCTCTAGACATAACTCTAGGTAGTCCTACTTCTGGACTTTCTTCTTTCTTCTCCTTCTCCTTCTTTCTTCTTTCTTTTTTCTTCATCTTCTTTCTTCTTCTTTCCTCTCCTTCTTCTTCTTGTAAGAGATAATAAGGCCTTTTACATTTTTAAGTAATAATCATTTTATTTCTTTTTTAAAGGATCTATTTATTTATTTTAGAGAGAGAGTGTGTGTGTGAGCAGAGGGAGGGGCAGAGGGAGAGGAGAGAGAGAATCCCAAGCAGACTCCATGCTGAGCACAGAGCCAATGCAGGGCTCAGTCTCACCACCCTGAGATCATGACCTGAGCTGAAACCAAGAGTCAGTCGCTTAACCAACTGAGCCAACCAGGTGCCCCAAGTCATAATCATTTTAAATTTTAAAAGTTCTTTTAAAATAACACCACTAACACCATGCTGTACATTACATCCCCAGGACTTATTTATCTTATAACTGGAAGTCTGTACTTTTGACCACCCACCCCCAAATCCCACCTCTGGCAACGACTAATCTATTCTCCATATCAGTGAATTCACTTGTTTTTAAATTTTATATTCCACTTATAAATGATATCATACAGTATTTGGCTTTCTCTGATTTACTGATTTCATTAGCATAATGTCCTCAAGATCCATCTATTTTGTAACAAATGACAGGTTTTCCCTTTTTTAATGGGTGAATAATACTCCATTATGCACACACATACCCCCAACATCTTCTTTATCCATTCGTCTGTCAGTGGACATGTTACTTGCTTCCATGTCTTGGCTATTGTAAAAATGCTGCAATGGACATGAGAGTGCAGATAATCTCTCTGAGATAGTGAATTTATTTCTCTTTCTAAATCCAGATGATATGGTAGTCTTTTGTTTTTGTTTTGTCTTTTTTTTTTTTTTTTTTTTTTTTGAGGAGAGTCCATACTGTTTTTCATAGTGGCTACACCAATTTACATTCCCACCAACAGTGCACAAGAGTTCCCCTTTCTCCACATCCTTGGCAACATCTGTTATTTCCTGTCTTTTTTTATAGGTTTTTCTAACAGGTATAAGGTGATATCTCATTGTGGTTTTGATTTGTGTTTCCCCGATTAGTGATGTTAAGCACATTTTCAAGTACTTGTGGGCCGTTTGGATGTCTTCTTTGCAAAAATGTGTATTCAAATCCTTAGCCCATATTTTAAATCAGATTTTTAAAATATTCTATTGAGTTGTATGACTTCTTCACATGGATATTAACAATTTATCAGATATATGATTTGCAAATATTTTCTCCCATCCCATAGGTTGCCTTTCATTTTGTTGATTGCTTCCTTTGCTAGGCAGAGCTTTTTAGTTTGATGTAGTCCTACTTGTTGATTTTTGCTTTTGCTGCCTTTGCTTTTAGTGTTGAATCCAAAAAGTCATTGCCAAGACTGATGTCAAGGAGCTTACCACTTATATTTTCTTCTAGGATTTTTATGATTTTAGGTTCAAGTATTGAATCTATTTTGAGTAGACTTTGTGTATGGTATAGGATAGTGGTCCAGTTTCATTCTTTTGCATGTGGCTGTCCAATTTCCTCAACACTATTAACTGAAGAAACTATCTTGTTCCCATTGTATATACTCAGCTCCTTTATCATAAATTAATTGACTGAATATGCATGGATTCATTTCTGGGCTTTCTACTTTGTTCCATTGATTTATGCATCTGTTTTTATTCCAATACCATCCTGTATGAACATTTTAACAATATTAATTCTTCCAATCCATGAGCATAAAATACCTTTCCATTTATTTGTGTCTTCTTCGTTTCTCTCTTCAATGTCTTATACTTTTCCATGTTCAGGTCTTTTACCTCTTTGTTTAAATTTATTCCTAAGTGTTTCATTCTTTGTGATGAAGTTGTAAATGGGATTGTTTTCTTAATTTTTCTTTCTGAAATTCCATTATTAGTGTATAGAACTGCAACCATTTTTGTATATTAATTTTGTTTCCTTTACAGTGTTTATTATTTCTAATAGTTTTTTTGGTGGAGTCTTTAGGGCTTTCTATATATAATATGTCATCGGCAAATAGTGACAGTTTTATTTCTTTTACTCTTATTTGAATGAATTTTATTTCTTTTTTCTTGCTTAATTGCTCTGGCAGGACTTCCAGTACTATGCTGAATATAAGTGGTGCAAGTGGACATCCTTGTCTTGTTCCTGATTTTAAAGGAAAAGTTTTCAACTTTTCACCACTGAGAAGGATGTTAGCTGTGGGCTTCTCATATATGACCTTTATTACGTTGAGGTATGTTTCCTCTATAACCACTTTGTTGAGAGTTTTCATCATGATTGGATGTTGAATTTTGTCAAATTCTTTTTCTGCATCTATTGAAATGATCATATAATCTTTATCCTTCATTCGGTTAATATGGTGTGTATTACATTGATTTGTTGAACATCCTTGCATCCCTGGAATAAATCTCACTTGAATCATGGTGTATGATTCTTTTAATGTACTTGAATATGGTTTGCTAATATTTTCTTGAGAATTTTTGCATTTATATTCATCAGGGATTTTGGTCTGCAATTTTATTTTCTTGTAGGTCCTTGTCTGGCTTTGACATCAGGGTAATGCTGGCCTTGTAAAATGAGTTTGGAAGTATATTCCTTCCTCTTCTATTTTTTGGAGAAGTTTGAGAAGGATTGGTATTAATTATTCTTTAAATGTTTGGTAGAATTCACCAGTGAAGCCATCTGGTCCTGGACTTTTATTTGTTGGGAGGTTTATGATTACTAATCCAACTCCTTACTAGTAATTGGTCTTTTCAGATTTTCTATTTCTTCATGATTCAGTCTTGGTAGATTGTATGCTTCTAGGAATTTTCTACTTCTTCTAGGTTCTCCAATTTGTTGGCAGATTTTTAAAATTCTATGTAGTGTACCTAATTATAATTGATAAATCTTCTAATGCTATATATTCATCAATTACTAAACAAATGTTTATTGAGTATCTATCACCCATCAGATACTTTGCCAGGTGTTTTGGTGATATAGTAACTGTCTTCTTGAAGTCCACAGCCTAACTGGGGATACATAACACATATGATCATATAAGACTCCAAATGATAATTTCTATATTAATAATATTACAGAAGATGATAGGTGGTAGAGAAATTGATTCCATCAAGAAAAACTTTCATAGAGAAGGCAATATTTTTTGAGATTTGAGAGTTTGTGAATAAAAAAGGAAAAATCATCCTAGAGGATGCGGTTCATATGTGCAAGTTTGTGTTTAGTTAAAAAAAAAGATTTATTAAGTATGGTAGAGAATAGGGCAGTGCATGTATGTGTTTGAGAGAGAAAGAAAGAAAGAGAGAGAAGGAGGGAAAAAAGACATATTCTGAGAAGGAGCAAAGGAGGAGAAGGAAATCAGGGGAAGAAAAGCAATGGAAGATTTGAAGGAAAATAGGAGTTTGGGGTCCTACATGTCAAATCAAGAATCTGAGTTTCAGTTTATCAATCAGAAATAGAAATATATCCCAATCCTTATGCCAATTCTACTTTGGCTGTTTAAACTACTATGTTGAGAAGAATCCTGAATTTGCACCTACGATCATCAGAAAACAGTGACATAATGTATTATAATACATGCATGATGATTAATTTTATGTATCTATTTGGCTGGGCTGCAGTGCTCAGATGTGTGGTCAAACATTATTCCAGATATTTCTGTGAGGGTGTTTGGATGAGAATTACATTTGAAAGAAAACTTCTTATAATTTCTCACATATTAATACTCTATCCTCCTGTATTAGGGTTCTCCAGAGAAACAGAACCAACAGGATGTGTGTGTGTGTGTGTGTGTGTGTATGTGTGTGTGTGTGTGTGTGTGTATGGAGAGAGAGAGATTTATTTTATTTATTTATTTTAAGAAATTCACTTATGATTGTGGAGGCTGGAAGTCTGAAATCTGCTGGGTGGGCCAGCAGGCTGGAGACCCAGGGGTGAGTTGATGTTGCAGTTCAAGTCTGATTATCTGTAGAATTCCCCCTTACTCAGGGGAGGTCAATCTTTTATTCTATTCAGGCTTTCAACTGATTGGATGAGGACCACCCACATTATGGAAGGAAATCTGCTCTACTCTAAGTCCACCAATTTAAAGTCTCACACAGGGGCACCTGGGCGGCTCAGTGAGTTAAGCATCTGCTCTCGGCTCAGTTCATGATCTCAGGGTCCTGGGATCCAGCCCCACATCAGGCTTCCTGCTCAGCGGGGAGTCTGTTTCTCCCTCTCCTCTGCCCCTCCCCCTGCTCATGCTCTCTCTCTCCTTCTCTCTTTCTCAAATAAATAAATAAATAAAATCTTTAAAAAAAAGAGTTAAAAAATAAAGTCTCACATAAATGGCCACTGCCTCATCTTCTGATAAAAAGTGAGTTTGAGTGGGAAGATGGCTTCTAAGAAATATTGATGGCGCCACCTTCCAAAGATATTTAGCCTCCAACCACTTTTCAGCCCCTTTGCCTGTATATGCTAGCACAGACCTCCTTCGTCTCTTCTCCCAGATCCTGTACTATCCCCCTACTAGTCCTTCTTCTTTTTCCCTTGCTCCTCTAATGGATACTCTCCAAACTACTACAAGAGGCACTTCTGAAATATAAATGGGATCAATTTACTCCTCTCTTCAAACTCTTCAAAGACTCCCCACCTGAGCAAAAGACAACATTGTCACAGTGGTCTATGAGGCCATGTAGAGTCTGTCCCTACCTCAACTCTGACTTTACATGCTCATTCAGCCATACTGTCCTCTGCCATTCCTACAGACCCATTTGGCACAAATCAGGGCCTTTCACACTGGCTATTCCCTTTGTGTGAAATGCTTTCTGCCCAGAGGGCTACAGGGCTCACTCCCTCAAGTCTTACAAGTCTTGGGGTAAATGCCACCTTCTCAATGAGTACTACTCCACATACGCTATTTAAAATGGCACCCTTTCATTTCCCTATTACCTTGTTTTCTTTCTTCTTTCTCTTTTCAATAGCACTTAAGAATATACAGGTGCTTATTAACTATTCAGTGAGTGAATACAGATTACAGCTTTAATTTGACCTTTTTCCAAAGGCTTGATTTAATTGCCTGGTCAAGGACCTTAAAGGGACATGTCTTAACACCTGCTAAGGCTATAGTTTTGACATAGGAACAGTTGACTTTTTTTACCCCTGTAAGGGTGCAAATTATAGGACTCTCAGTGAAAGCAGTTTTGGGCCACAGGTAGAGAATTCTTCTTTAAGCAAAGGAGAAAATCTTCTGCCTTTCTATTTCTGCTTGAAGACTATCTACATCCTGCTCCAATGTCTCTATCTTAGGAATTCTCTAAAAGTATCTAGAAGTATCATGTCGCAGGTAATGCTCTCACTTTCTGAATTTGTTGTGCTTTCCCCTCATGTTCTGGCTTCAGTCCGTAGGTGGTACGCCTTCCAAGAGGATAGCTTGTCTATGCTTTACTCTTACATTACAGTGCTCACTGGCTGTCTAGACCGCAGTATCTGTACTACCCATTACCCAACTGTCTCCATTATGCCCCTGGCATATTTTCGTTTTTATTATTGCCACATTCAACTTCCAGTAGTAAATCCTACTATACAGTTTGGAATGTCTGGCTGCACATAATAGAAAAAAAAAGATACTGGCTTAAACAAAATAGAAGTTTATTTATCTCTCATGAAACAGAAGGCATAGAGACCCAGGCTTCTTCCAGTGCTCAGCTCCTACAAAGTGAAAGTACGGCCTTCATTCTTATGATCCAAGCAATAAGCTGGAACACCAGCCATATCCTTCTTTTTCTAGGTAGTGGAGTAAGGAAAGGGGCATGAAAAAAAAACAACTCTACTGTTAATGAGAATTTTAGAAATTCACAGGCAACACTTATGCTTATATCTGCTTGATTAGATATGTCATGTGGCTACACCCAGATTCAAGGGAGGCTGAAAGATGGAATCTTTACCATAGAGGTAATATATCTAGCTAAAAATCAGGATTCTAGTTTCTAACAAAGAACGAAAGAATAGATATTGGGACAACTAGCAAACTCTACCGGGTAAATCAACCCATTAACTTTTTAAGAAAGGAAGGTAGACAATAAAATGATATTCTAATCATTTCAATCTGGAAGACTCACCAAGCATTGCTGCATATCATCCTATAATTTTGAGAATTATCTATGCTAGAGTATGCACTTAGCCTCATAACATGTTGCTAAAAGACCAATAACCAAATGAGACACGACATCCAGCTGGACCTCTCCCATCCATCACAGAGTGTAGTGTGGTTCACGTCAAACAAAATGTTCAGATAGATTAGCAAAGTTGTTATTCACTTGAACTGAAACGTGGAGAACATAACATACAGTGTTAAAACACTGCTCTTGACACAGTTCTCCACTCTCCATTCCAACTTAGGAAAAAATGCCAAGCATCATGTCCTTTGCCTTTGGTTAAATATCATATTTTCCTGAAATATTGAAAGGAATGAGTATAAATGAACTTTAAAACAAAACATAAAATTAAAATATCTAAAGTGGTTACACATTATTTGTAAAAGTATGCTGTGGAATTAAGGAGTATTGGCAGAAAATGTTTAATTACCTCAACTCTTCCATAAAGCTAAACCCAACTTGCATTTAAGAATCAAAGAAATTCCAAAAGTCAACTAATTCATTGTCAGAGACTCAGATCCCTGAGAACGGATCACCTTTCTGGCAGATGACAAATGCAAACCTATGATGCTGGGTCGGAGTCTGTTCGCCTTTAGTTGGCTTCCTTAAGCTACGCAGGTGCTGCGTGAGGTTGAGGCTCCCTTGCCAGTGTTCATATTCTGGCTGAACATTCATTACAGTTTAAGGACAACCCACTTAGAGAAAATGAGATGGGCTCCGCAAACGCAGGCAAGCCTTGTAAAGATAAACGAGTCTGCACGCTAGCTTTCACCTGCTGTTTCAACTCGGAAAGACAAACAAACCTACGGATTGCTGCTAAGGAGGACTTCTAAATTGCCAAGGAGAAAACAAGTACCATAAGCTCAATGGAAAAGCAGTAATATCCAAAGAAAATTTTTAAAAAGAAGAAAAAAAATTCAAGAAATGAATGACACTGGATCAAATCTGAAAATTGTGAGAGATTAATTTGGGGTAAAAATAATTCAACTGCCATTGTGAAAAACAGAAACTTCAACTGTGAAAAACAAAGACTTCTAATAAGCATACTATATACTGGAGATGGGCTGAATATTTTTCATGGTCAAAATATATTTTTGAGCACAGAGGACTGATTCCTTTAAGGTAGCAAAGTCTGTGGAAAACAATACATGGATTTGTACAGTATTTATCACCTACAATGCCTTGAGAAGGTAACAGGAAAAGCAACAGACCAGCATCATTGAGAATTCTTTTCTCAAGAGTACAGAGTAAATTTAATCCCTTGATACAGATTTAAATTCTATTTTCCCTTCCTTGTGT